>NW_027478387.1:2525568-2825568 GCF_051014685.1 Ptiloglossa arizonensis
CACAAGTCTGATACTCGAAACCAATAACTGGAATGGCCTAGGGGAAAAGTACACACACCAATGTAATCGGGCAAGTTTCTGCTTTCAGATGCAACAGGAATTTCTAGAGTTCGTCAATCCGTTCGCGATATATGGGAGTTTGAAGTTATGGAATGGTTGAGAAACCATCAAAATTTTCGCAAGTCTGATACTCGAAACCAATAACTACAATGGCCTAGGGGAAAAATACACCTACCGTTGTAATCGGGAGAGTTTCTGCTTGCAGATTCAACAGAAATTTTTCGGATTCGTCAATTCGTTCGCGAAATATCGGAGTTTGGAATTAAGAGATGGTTGAGAAACCACCAAAATTTTCGCAAGTCTGATACTCGAAACCAATTACTACTATGGTCTAGGGCAAAAATACACATACCGTTATAAGCGGGCGTGTTTCTGCTTACAGATACAACAGGAATTCCTCGAGTTCGTCAATCCGTTCGCGATATATGGGAGTTTGAAGTTAAGGAATGGTTGAGAAACTATCAAAATTTTCGCAAGTCTGATACTCGAAACCAATAACTGCAATGGCCTAGGGGAAAAATACACCTACCGTTGCAATCGGGAGAGTTTCTACTTTCAGATGCAACAGAAATTTTTCGGATTCGTCAATCCGTTCGCGAAATATCGGCGTTTGGAATTAAGAGATGGTTGAGAAACCACGAAAATTTTCGCAAGTCTGATACTCGAAACCAATTACTACTATGGTCTAGGGCAAAAATACACATACCGTTATAAGCGGGCGTGTTTCTGCTTTCAGATGCAACAGGAATTTCTCGAGTTCGTCAATCCGTTCGCGAGATATGGGAGTTTGAAGTTAAGGAATGGTTGAGAAACCATCAAAATTTTCGCAAGTCTGATACTCGAAACTAGTAACTGGAATGGCCTAGGGCAAAAATACGCGTACCGTTGTAATCGGGCGAGTTTCTGCTTTCAGATGCAACAGGAATTTCTCGAGTTCGTCAATCCGTTCGCGAGATATGGGAGTTTGAAGTTAAGGAATGGTTGAGAAACCATCAAACTTTCGCAACTCTGATACTCGAAACCAATAACTACAATGGCTTAGGGGAAAAATACACATACCGTTGCAATCGGGCGAGTTTCTGCTTTCAGATGCAACAGGCATTTCTCGAGCTCGTGAATCCGTTCGCGAGATATTGGAGTTTGAATTTAAGGAATGGTTGGGAAACCATCAAAATTTTCGCAATTCTGATGCTAGAAACGAATAACTGGAATGGCCTAGGGGTAAAGTACACATACCATTGTAATCGGGCGAGTTTCTGCTTTCAGATGCAACAGGAATTTCTCGAGTTCGTCAATTCGTTCGCGAGATATGGGAGTTTGAAGTTAAGGAATGGTTGAGAAAGCATCAAAAATTTCACAAGTCTGATACTCGAAACCAATAACTGGAATGGCCTAGGGGAAAAGTACACACACCAATGTAATCGGGCAAGTTTCTGCTTTCAGATGCAACAGGAATTTCTAGAGTTCGTCAATCCGTTCGCGATATATGGGAGTTTGAATTTATGGAATGGTTGAGAAACCATCAAAATTTTCGCAAGTCTGATACTCGAAACCAATAACTACAATGGCCTAGGGGAAAAATACACCTACCGTTGTAATCGGGAGAGTTTCTGCTTGCAGATGCAACAGAAATTTTTCGGATTCGTCAATTCGTTCGCGAAATATCGGAGTTTGGAATTAAGAGATGGTTGAGAAACCACCAAAATTTTCGCAAGTCTGATACTCGAAACCAATTACTACTATGGTCTAGGGCAAAAATACACATACCGTTATAAGCGGGCGTGTTTCTGCTTACAGATACAACAGGAATTCCTCGAGTTCGTCAATCCGTTCGCGATATATGGGAGTTTGAAGTTAAGGAATGGTTGAGAAACTATCAAAATTTTCGCAAGTCTGATACTCGAAACCAATAACTGCAATGGCCTAGGGGAAAAATACACCTACCGTTGCAATCGGGAGAGTTTCTACTTTCAGATGCAACAGAAATTTTTCGGATTCGTCAATCCGTTCGCGAAATATCGGAGTTTGGAATTAAGAGATGGTTGAGAAACCACGAAAATTTTCGCAAGTCTGATACTCGAAACCAATAACTACTATGGTCTAGGGCAAAAACGCGCATACCGTTGTAATTGGGCGAGCTTCTACTTTCAGATGCATGTGGAATTTCTCGAGTTCGTCAATCCGTTCGCGAGATATGGAAGTTTGAAGTTAAGGAATGGTTGAGAAACCATCAAAATTTTCGCAAGTCTGATACTCGAAACCAATAACTACTATGACCTAGGGCAAAAATACACATACCGTTGTAATCGGGCGAGTTTCTGCTTTTAGATGAAACAGGCATTTCTCGAGTTCGTCAATCCGTTCGCGAGATATGGGAGTTTGAAATTAAGGAATGGTTGAGAAACCATCAAAATTTTCGCAAGTCTGATACTCGAAACCAATAACTACAATGGCCTAGGGGAAAAATACACATACCGTTGTAATCGGGCGAGTTTCTGCTTTCAGATCCAACAGGAATTTCTCGAGATCGTCAATCCGTTCGCGAGATATGGGAGTGTGAAGTTAAGGAATGGTTGACAAACCATCAAAATTTTCGCAAGTCTGATACTCGAAACTAATAACAGGAATGGCCTAGGGGAAGAGTACACAGACCATTGTAATCGGGCCAGTTTCTACTTTCAGATGCAACCGGAATTTCTCGAGTTCGTCAATCCGTTCGCGACATATGGGAGTTTGAAGCTAAGGAATGGTTGAGAAACCATCAAAATTTCGCAAGTCTGTTACTCGAAACAAATAACTACTATGGCCTGGGGCAAAAATACACATACGGTGGTAATCGGGCGAGTTTCTACTTTCAGATGCAACAGGAATTTCTCGAGTTCGTCAATCCGTTCGCGAGGTATGAGAGTTTGATGTTAAGGAATGGTTGAGAAACCATCAAAATTTTGCTAGTCTGATACACGAAACCAATAACTACTATGGCCTGGTGCAAAAATACACATACCGATGTAATCGGGCTAGTTTCTGGTTTCAGATGCAAGAGGCATTTCTCGAGTTCGTCAATCCGTTCGCGAGATATGGGAGTTTGAATTTAAGGAATGGTTGAGAAACCATCAAAATTTTGCAAGTCTGATACTGGAAACCAATAACAACAATCGCCTAGGGGAAAAATACATATACCGTTGTAATCGGGAGAGTTTCTACTTTCAGATGCAACAGAAATTTTTCGGATTCGTCAATCCGTTCCCGAAGTATCGGAGTTTGGAATTAAGAGATGGTTGAGAAACCATCAAAATTTTCGCAATTATGATTCTAGAAACGAATAACTGGAATGGCCTAGGCGAAAAGTACACATACCGCTGTAATCGGGCGAGTTTCTACTTTCAGATGCAACCGGAATTTCTCGAGTTCGTTAATCCGTTCGCGAGATATGGGAGTTTGAAGTTAAGGAATGGTTGAGAAACCATCAAAATTTTCGCAATTATGATGCTAGAAATGAATAACTGGAATGGCCTAGGGGAGAAGTACACATACCGTTGTAATCGGGCGAGATTTTACTTTCACATGCAATCGGAATTTCTCGGGTTCGAGAATCCGTTCGTGAGATACGGGAGTTTGACGTTATGGAATGGTTGAGAAACCATCAAAATTTTCGCAAGTCTGATACTCGAAACTAATAACAGGAATGGCCTAGGGGAAGAGTACACACAGCATTGTAATCGGGCGAGTTTCTACTTTCAGATGCAACCGGAATTTCTCGAGTTCGTCAATCCGTTCGCGAGATATGGGAGTTTTAAGTTAAGGAATGGTTGAGAAACCATCAAAATTTTCGCAAGTCTGATACTCGAAACCAATAACTACAATGGCCTAGGGGAAAAATACACATGCCGTTGTAATCGGGCGAGTTTCTGCTTTCAGGTGCAGCAGGAATTTCTCGAGTTCGTCTATCGGTTCGCGAGATATGGGAGTTTGAAGTTAAGGAATGGTTGAGAAAGCATCAAAATTTTCGCAAGCCTGATACTCGAAATCAATAAATGGAATGGCCTAGGGGAGAAGTACACACACCATTGTAACCGGGCGTGTTTCTACTTTCAGATGCAACCGGAGTTTCTCGAGTTCTTCAAACCGTTCGCGAGATATGGGAGTTTGAAGTTAAGGAATGGTTGAGAAACCATCAAAATTTTGCTAGTCTGATACTCGAAACCAATAACTACAATGGCTTAGGGGGAAAATACACATACCGTTGTAATCGGGCGAGTTTCTACTTTCAGATGCAACTGAAATTTTTCGGATTCGTCAATCCGTTCGCGAAATATCGGAGTTTGGAGTTAAGAGATGGTTGAGAAACCATCAACATTTCGCAAGTCTGATACTCGAAGCCACTAACTACTATGGCCTGGGGCAAAAATACACATACCGTTGTAATCGGGCGAGTTTCTACTTTCAGATGCAACAGGAATTTCTCGAGTTCCTTTATCCGTTCGCGAGATATGGGATTTTGAAGTTAAGGAATGGTTGAGGAACCATCAAAGTTTTCGCAAGACTGATACTCGAAACCAATAACTGCTATGGCCTAGGGCAAAAATAGACATACCGTTGTAATCGGGCGAGTTTCTGCTTTCAGATGCAACAGGAGTTTCTCGAGATCGTCAATCCGTTCGCGAGATATGCGAGTTTGAAGTTGAGGAATGGTTGAGAAACCATCATAATTTTCGGATCTGATACTCGAAACCATTAACTACTATGGTCTAGGGCAAAAATACAAATACCGTGGTAATCGGGCGAGTTTCTGCTTTCAGACGCAACAGGAATTTCTCGAGTTCGTCAATCCGTTCGCGAGATATGGGAGTTTGAAGTTAAGGAATGGTTGAGAAACCATCAAAATTTTCGCAAGTATGATACGCGAAACCAATAACTACTATAGTCTAGGGCAAAAATGCGCATACAGTCGTAATTGGGCGAGCTTCTACTTTCAGATGCAAGAGGAATTTCTCGAGTTCATCAATCCGTTCGCGAGATATGGGAGTTTGAATTTAAGGAATGGTTGAGGAACCATCAAAATTTTGCAGATCTGATACTGGAAACCAATAACAACAATCGCCTAGGGGAAAAATACATATACCGTTGTAATCGGGAGAGTTTCTACTTTCAGATGCAACAGAAATTTTTCGGATTCGTCAATCCGTTCCCGAAGTATCGGAGTTTGGAATTAAGAGATGGTTGAGAAACCATCAAAATTTTCGCAATTATGATTCTAGAAACGAATAACTGGAATGGCCTAGGCGAAAAGTACACATACCGCTGTAATCGGGCGAGTTTCTACTTTCAGATGCAACCGGAATTTCTCGAGTTCGTTAATCCGTTCGCGAGATATGGGAGTTTGAAGTTAAGGAATGGTTGAGAAACCATCAAAATTTCGCAAGTCTGATAATCGAAAGCAATAACTACTATGGCCTGGGGGAAAAATACACATGCCGTTGTAATCGGGCGAGGTTCTGCTTTCCGATGCAACCGGAATTTCTCCAGTTCCTCAATCCGTTCGCGAGATATGGAAGTTTGAAGTTAAGGAATGGTTGAGAAACCATCAAAATTTTCGCAATTATGATGCTAGAAATGAATAACTGGAATGGCCTAGGGGAGAAGTACACATACCGTTGTAATCGGGCGAGATTTTACTTTCACATGCAATCGGAATTTCTCGAGTTCGAGAATCCGTTCGTGAGATACGGGAGTTTGACGTTATGGAATGGTTGAGAAACCATCAAAATTTTCGCAAGTCTGATACTCGAAACTAATAACAGGAATGGCCTAGGGGAAGAGTACACACAGCATTGTAATCGGGCGAGTTTCTACTTTCAGATGCAACCGGAATTTCTCGAGTTCGTCAATCCGTTCGCGAGATATGGGAGTTTTAAGTTAAGGAATGGTTGAGAAACCATCAAAATTTTCGCAAGTCTGATACTCGAAACCAATAACTACAATGGCCTAGGGGAAAAATACACATGCCGTTGTAATCGGGCGAGTTTCTGCTTTCAGGTGCAGCAGGAATTTCTCGAGTTCGTCTATCGGTTCGCGAGATATGGGAGTTTGAAGTTAAGGAATGGTTGAGAAACCATCAAAATTTTCGCAAGTCTGATACTCGAAGCCAATAACTACTATGGCCTGGGGCAAAAATACACATACCGTTGTAATCGGGCGAGTTTCTACTTTCAGATGCAACAGGAATTTCTCGAGTTCGTTTATCGGTTCGCGAGATATGGGATTTTGAAGTTAAGGAATGGTTGAGGAACCATCAAAGTTTTCGCAAGACTGATACTCGAAACCAATAACTGCTATGGCCTAGGGCAAAAATACACATACCGTTGTAATCGGGCGAGTTTCTGCTTTTAGATGAAACAGGCATTTCTCGAGTTCGTCAATCCGTTCCCGAGATATGGGATTTTGAAGTTAAGGAATGGTTGAGGAACCATCAAAATTTTCGCAATTCTGATACTCAATAACAATAACTACAATGGCTTAGGGGGAAAATACACATACCGTTGTAATCGGGCGAGTTTCTACTTTCAGATGCAACAGGAATTTCTCGAGTTCGTCAATGCGTTCGCGAGATATGGGAGTTTGAACTTAAGGAATGGTTGAGGAACCATCAAAATTTTCGCAATTCTGATACTCAATAACAATAACTACAATGGCTTTTTTTTTTTTTTTTTTAACGTGGGGGAAATCTTCGAAAGACCCCCCCGCCGCCTGGGGAGGGGCGGGGGGAGTGTGGGATTCCCCGCGCCCGGAAGGAAACCCATCGGGCGCGGGACCTACCCACTAAAACCCACCACGGTGGCCATCCTCGCACTATGCAGGGGGAGCACCTGGGACCGAAGACATCATAACATCAGGTGCTCCCCCGTGCAGGGCTCTCGCGCCCGTGTCCTCCCGTTCCAGGGAAGGGAGGGGGTACTTCACCCTCCCTTCCCTGTTTTCTCCTCGGCGCTCTGGCGCCCGACGTCGGAGCAGGGCCACACTTCTCCGACGTCCCACTCCAGGGGGCCGCCCGAGGGCGGCCGCGAGTCCCACACTCGCGACCGCCCACGGCCCCCATAGCCGCGCCGGGGGCACGGCCCTGGGACCATGCCGTCGGCGCGGCCGCACCCCGGCTCGTACGCTCCCGAGGGCGGCTCTGGCCTCTCCGCCCTCGAGAGCGTCGCCGTCCCTTACTCTACCCACCCCTCAGACGACGGGCGGTGGCACGAGCCTCAAGGGCTACGCACCCCCGCCCGCCGCTCTCAGGGTGGCCTCCCCGGCCCTTCCGGAGGCCCACCCGCCCCCGGCCTCGGACGGGGCCTCGCTCGCGGTCTCCCGCTCTCGCGAATGCGGCTCGCGGCCTCCTTCTGCGAGATTACCTCCTCGCAGAAGGAGGCCACGGCCCGCCACTTCGTCTCGCTGCCGAGCATGGCCTGTACCACGCCCGGCAGCGATAGGTCCGCCCCAATCACGGCCGTGAGGACACGGCGCTCCACCCCCCAGGCCGGACACACCTCGAGGGTGTGTTGCGCCGTGTCCTCGTCCGCTGGACAGTGCCAGCAGCGCGCCGCCTCTTCCACACCGATCCGGCACAGGTACTGACCGAAGCATCCGTGCCCGGACAGCACCTGCACCAACCGGTAGGTGAGTGAGCCGAAGCGCCTACCCAGCCACTCAAACAGGACCGGCCGGATAGCCCGGACAGTCCTCTGGCCGAACAACGGCTCGGCCAGCCGCTGCTGCCAAAGCTGCAGCATGGACTCCCGGGCCTGGCGCCTCAGGGCCTCCACCTCGCATCCCGCCAGGACCACCCCATCCTCGCGGGCGCGCATGCGGCCCTCGTAGAAAGCCGCATGCGCGCCCGCGATCAAGTCCGCCGGGGGTAGCCCTGACAGGACGCTCGCCGCCTCATACGAAACGGTCCGGTACCCCCGGGCGATCCGCAGTGCAAGCCGCCTTTGAACCCGGCGCAGCAATACCTTGCTGCGCCGGGAGGCGGCCAGGTCGCCCGCCCAAACGGGGGCCCCGTATAGGGCCACCGAGTGGACCATTCCCGCGTAGAGGCGGCGAACCCGGTCACTCGGGCCCCGCAGGTTGGGGAGGATACGGCCCAAAGCGCCAACTATCCTCTCCAACCGCGGGGCCAGGGCCCGGAAATGGCCCTCGAAGCGCCAGTGGCTGTCGAGGTGAAGTCCCAGATATTTCATCTGAGACCTCACCTCGACGTCTGTCTCACCCACCCGGATCAGGGGGGGAGGCGGCTCTCCCCGGGGTCTATACATCCCGAGTACCTCGGTTTTGTGGAGAGCCACCTCCAAACCGATCCCCCTGATCCGGGAGACGACGCGCCGGACACCGTCCTCGGCGGCCCGAACAGCCCCCCTCCAGTCCCCCCCGACGGCCAACAACAAGGTGTCGTCCGCGTAACATGTCAGACTGACGCCGTCGGGGAGGTCTTCGGCCCGCAGGACGGTGTCGTACCCGAGGTTCCACAGCAGGGGTCCTAACACCGACCCCTGCGGAACCCCGGAGTACACCGCTCTCCTCTCCGTCCCGCACCGGCCCGGATACTCGATCCACCTGTCGCGGAGGTAGTCCTCGACGACTGCCCTAAGGTAGGCGGGGACTCGATGTTCCTCAAGCCCCCGCCTAATCGCCGCCCAGGGTAGGGTGTTAAACGCATTGGCGATGTCCAAGGACACCGCCAATGCCACCCCACCCCGGGAGACCGCCGAGGCCGAGAGGGACCGGACGCGTCGAATCGCGTCGATCGTCGACCGGCCCTCCCGGAACCCGAACTGGCACTCCGCCAGCCCGGGCCCACCCCGCGACAGGTGCCCGACGATGCGGGCCGCCACGACTCTTTCCAGGAGCTTGCCCACATCGTCGAGCAGGCAAATCGGCCGGTACGCGGACGGAGAGTCCGCGGGCCTACCCTCTTTCCGGAGGAGGACCATTCGGGCCACCTTCCATGCGGAGGGGAATCGCCCGGCCTCCAGGCAGCGGTCGAATAGCTCCCGGAGGCCGTCACCCAGGACGTCCGCGGCCAAGACCAAGACTCGGCCGGGCACTCCCGAAGGACCCGGGGCAGTATCCTTCGCCCCGAGTCTTCGGATGGCCGCGGCTAGCTCCCCAGCCGAGACCCCCAGCTCCGCGGACCAGGTAGTCGGGTCCGCAGAGGGACGTGGCCCGCTCTCCCCCACGATCGGGAAGAGCGTGTCGACCACGTCCCTCAAGAGCTGGGGGTCGAGACCCTCGGTGATCGGGGGGGCCCATGGCCGGAGTTTATTCAGAACTATCCGGTATGGGCGCCCCCATGGATCCCGCTCGAGAGTCTCGAGGAGCTCCTTCCAGCTCTGGGCCTTGGCCCGTTTGATGGCGACCTGCAGAGCCCTCTTTCCCGCGCGATAGGACTCGTACAGTTCCGCCGCCCTAGCCCGCGCGCCGTCGTCGCCGTTCCGTCCGGCCCGACGACGCGCGCGGGTGTACTGGCGTCGGGCCCGGACGCATGCTGTCCGCAATTCCCCGATTTCGCCCGACCACCAGTACACCGCCCGACGAGGAGACCGCGGCCCGGCCCGGGGCATCGCCGCGTCGCAAATGCGCGCGACGGCGCTCCCGAGCCGAGCCACGGCCTCCTCCAGGTCGGGCAGCCTGATCTCCCGTCGAGGCCAGGTTTCGGCCAGAGCGGCTGCCACCAGGACGTCCTTGTCAAGGCGCCGAAGCGCCCATCTGCGTGGTGGTGGTGGGGCGCTACCCGCTCCCGGGCGGAGGTGTCGGTGCGGGGCCGCGGCGGCCTCGGGGGAGGTCAAGACCACGCGGATATACCGGTGGTCCGATAATGTCTCCTCCCCCACCACCACGTCCCACCCGGACACCATACGCGCGGCGCCGGGGGATCCAAACGTCAAATCCACTATGGACCCTCCCCCGCGCCGCACGCACGTCAGCTCCGACCCCCGGTTAATCAACCGGAGGTCGAAGCCCGCCGCCCAGTCGCCCAGAGCCTCGCCCCTCCGATTGGTCCTGGGGGACCCCCATGCCACAGACCAGGCATTGAAGTCCCCCAGGACCAGCACCGGCCGGGGCGCAATCCTTGTGAGGCACGCCCCCACCCCGGCCAAGTACTGCTCGAAGGCAGCAAGGCCGCAGTTGGGCGAAACGTAGCACCCCACCACGGCGACTCCCCCCCACTGGACGGCGACGAATCCCGCCCCGTTCTCCAGTAAGGAGAACGGAGGGGACCCGTCACCGCCCTGCCACACAGCCGCCACCAAGCCGCCCGCATCCCCCATCCAATGCGGATGGTCGGGGACGCGGTACGGCTCGGCGGCGACTGCCAGACCACCCCCCCACTCCGCCAGCGTCTGACACATCAGGTCCTGCGCTGCACGGCAGTGGTTGAGGTTGGCCTGCAGGAGGAGGCGGGGAGCCATTATTTGATGGCCTCCTCACCGCCTCCTGGTGGCACCTCCGTGAGGACGGCGGCGGGGCCGATGTCCACCTCCATCGCAGACACCAACGCCGTCGCCGCCTCCGACCTCTTCCTTGCGGCCGTCGCGTCGGTCGCGGCCAGGTCCGCGGGCGCCGCGGCGCTCGCAGCTGGGGCCGCTCTCACCGGCGCCCCCCTCCTCTGCCCTCGTCGGGATGGGGGGGTACATTGCTTCCCCCCCATTCGGTGCGCGGCGGGTCTCCCCATGTCCGCACACAGCGGGCACTTGGGGGCCGCCGCGCAGTGGCTCGCGCGGTGGCCTTCGGCACCGCAGCGGTAACAAGCACCGCTGCGGTCCACCGCGGAGGTGCACCGCTGCCTGACATGGCCCGTCTCCAGGCAGCGGTAGCACTGGAGTGGGCGTTGGGCGAGGACCTCGATCCTCGCCGACACCCACCCCACCACGATCCTCCCGACTGCTTCTAACTTCCGGGCAGCCGGAAGAGGGCACCGTGCCCACACCGCTCCCAGGCCGGAGGAGGACCGCCGGACCTCCCCGGTCCGGATGTCCCCCTCAGAGCAGCCACCGGCCTGGGCCAGCGCCCTGGCCACCTCCTCCCGGGTGACCGAGTCGTCCAGCCCACAAACGCGCAGCTCCGCGCTCTTTGTGGGCCGGGCGACCCTGACACCCCGGGGTGCCAAGGCCTCGCCCAGCTTTTCGGCCAGTCGGTCCGCCCTGGCTGCGTTGTCGGGGCCGCTCACGCGCAGCATGAGCGCCCCCGTCACCGCCCATCTCGGGCGGACCGACTCGATGGCGAGTGCGGCCAAGGATATCTTTTCCTTGGCCGCCGCCATCACCTCCCCGTAGGAGACGCCCCCCCCTCCGGGACGGTCAGCATGACTGCTGCCGTTGAAGGGGGGCGTCCCAGACGGGGCTTCGCCCTCCCCGCCTTTCCGTCCCTCTTCGGGGCAACCGGCGGGGGAGGCGGCGGCACCCGGGCCGCCCTCCTCGCCGTCCTTCCCGCCCTTCGGCCAAGGACCTCGGTCCACAAGGGACCGGATGGGGGCGGCGGCGGAGGCATTTGTGCCCCCGCCGTCTCCCCCACCACGGCACCCTTGCCCTTCGTCTCTGCCGCAGGGCCCGGAACCGCGATGGTCCCCCCCTGCGGTCCCCCGCCCCTCGGTTGTTTCCCGGGCCCGGTCCTCCGTCCCGCCGGCGCTCCGTCCTTGGGGCGAAGCGCCGCCCGTATTTCCCCCCGGATGACGGCCATCATGGCCGCCATCTTGGCGTCCATGAGGAGCTCGATGCTCCTCGTGGACGCCGCTGGCGTGGGGGGAGCTCCCGCTTTCCCTCCCCCACACGTGCATACGCCCGTCGGCCCCGGATGAGGGCGCCTCCTAAGGGCGTCCGATTCCCTCCGCAAGCAGGCCAGCTCGTCCTGCAGCGTCTCCACACGCTGCCTTAGCTGGGCGTTCGTGCCCTCCAAGGCAGCTGGTACACGGCGTCCCAGCTCCTGGAGAGCCCAACTACAATGGCTTAGGGGGAAAATACACATACCGTTGTAATCGGGCGAGTTTCGGCTTTCAGATGCAACAGGAATTTCTCGAGTTCGTCAATCCGTTCGCGAGATATGGGAGATTGAAGTTAAGGAATGGTTTAGAAACCATCAAAATTTCGCAAGTCTGATACTCGAAACCAATAACTACTATGGCCTGGGGCAAAAATACACATACCGTTGTAATCGGGCGCGTTTCTACTTTCAGATGCAACAGGAATTTCTCGAGTTCGTCAATCCGTTCGCGAGATATGGGAGTTTGAAGTTAAGGAATGGTTGAGAAACCATCAAACTTTCGCAAGTCTGATACACGAAACCAATAACTACTATGGCCTAGGGCAAAAATACACGTACCGTTGTAATCGGGTGAGTTTCTGCTTTCAGATGCAACAGGAATTTCTCGAGTTCGTCAATCCGTTCGCGAGATATGGGAGTTTGAAGTTAAGGAATGGTTGAGAAACCATCAAACTTTCGCAAGTCTGATACTCCAAACCAATAACTACTATGGCCTAGGGCAAAAATACACATACCGTTGCAATCGGGCGATTTTCTGCTTTCAGATGCAACAGGAATTTCTCGAGTTCGTCAATCCGTTCGCGAGGTATGGGAGTTTGAAGTTAAGGAATGGTTGAGAAACCATCAAAATTTTCGCAAGTCTGATACTCGAAACTAGTAACTGGAATGGCCTAGGGCAAAAATACGCGTACCGTTGTAATCGGGCGAGTTTCTGCTTTCAGATGCAACAGGAATTTCTCGAGTTCGTCAATCCGTTCGCGAGATATGGGAGTTTGAAGTTAAGGAATGGTTGAGAAACCATCAAACTTTCGCAACTCTGATACTCGAAACCAATAACTACAATGGCTTAGGGGAAATATACACATACCGTTGCAATCGGGCGAGTTTCTGCTTTCAGATGCAACAGGCATTTCTCGAGCTCGTGAATCCGTTCGCGAGATATTGGAGTTTGAATTTAAGGAATGGTTGGGAAACCATCAAAATTTTCGCAATTCTGATGCTAGAAACGAATAACTGGAATGGCCTAGGGGTAAAGTACACATACGATTGTAATCGGGCGAGTTTCTGCTTTCAGATGCAACAGGAATTTCTCGAGTTCGTCAATTCGTTCGCGAGATATGGGAGTTTGAAGTTAAGGAATGGTTGAGAAAGCATCAAAAATTTCACAAGTCTGATACTCGAAACCAATAACTGGAATGGCCTAGGGGAAAAGTACACACACCAATGTAATCGGGCAAGTTTCTGCTTTCAGATGCAACAGGAATTTCTAGAGTTCGTCAATCCGTTCGCGATATATGGGAGTTTGAAGTTATGGAATGGTTGAGAAACCATCAAAATTTTCGCAAGTCTGATACTCGAAACCAATAACTACAATGGCCTAGGGGAAAAATACACCTACCGTTGTAATCGGGAGAGTTTCTGCTTGCAGATGCAACAGAAATTTTTCGGATTCGTCAATTCGTTCGCGAAATATCGGAGTTTGGAATTAAGAGATGGTTGAGAAACCACCAAAATTTTCGCAAGTCTGATACTCGAAACCAATTACTACTATGGTCTAGGCCAAAATTACACATACCGTTATAAGCGGGCGTGTTTCTGCTTACAGATACAACAGGAATTCCTCGAGTTCGTCAATCCGTTCGCGATATATGGGAGTTTGAAGTTAAGGAATGGTTGAGAAACTATCAAAATTTTCGCAAGTCTGATACTCGAAACCAATAACTGCAATGGCCTAGGGGAAAAATACACCTACCGTTGCAATCGGGAGAGTTTCTACTTTCAGATGCAACAGAAATTTTTCGGATTCGTCAATCCGTTCGCGAAATATCGGAGTTTGGAATTAAGAGATGGTTGAGAAACCACGAAAATTTTCGCAAGTCTGATACTCGAAACCAATAACTACTATGGTCTAGGGCAAAAACGCGCATACCGTTGTAATTGGGCGAGCTTCTACTTTCAGATGCATGTGGAATTTCTCGAGTTCGTCAATCCGTTCGCGAGATATGGAAGTTTGAAGTTAAGGAATGGTTGAGAAACCATCAAAATTTTCGCAAGTCTGATACTCGAAACCAATAACTACTATGACCTAGGGCAAAAATACACATACCGTTGTAATCGGGCGAGTTTCTGCTTTTAGATGAAACAGGCATTTCTCGAGTTCGTCAATCCGTTCGCGAGATATGGGAGTTTGAAATTAAGGAATGGTTGAGAAACCATCAAAATTTTCGCAAGTCTGATACTCGAAACCAATAACTACAATGGCCTAGGGGAAAAATACACATACCGTTGTAATCGGGCGAGTTTCTGCTTTCAGATCCAACAGGAATTTCTCGAGATCGTCAATCCGTTCGCGAGATATGGGAGTGTGAAGTTAAGGAATGGTTGACAAACCATCAAAATTTTCGCAAGTCTGATACTCGAAACTAATAACAGGAATGGCCTAGGGGAAGAGTACACAGACCATTGTAATCGGGCCAGTTTTACTTTCAGATGCAACCGGAATTTCTCGAGTTCGTCAATCCGTTCGCGACATATGGGAGTTTGAAGCTAAGGAATGGTTGAGAAACCATCAAAATTTCGCAAGTCTGATACTCGAAACAAATAACTACTATGGCCTGGGGCAAAAATACACATACGGTGGTAATCGGGCGAGTTTCTACTTTCAGATGCAACAGGAATTTCTCGAGTTCGTCAATCCGTTCGCGAGGTATGAGAGTTTGAAGTTAAGGAATGGTTGAGAAATCATCAAAATTTTCGCAAGTCTGATACTCGAAACCAATAACTACTATGACCTAGGGCAAAAATACACATACCGTTGTAATCGGGCGAGTTTCTGCTTTTAGATGAAACAGGCATTTCTCGAGTTCGTCAATCCGTTCACGAAATATCGGGGTTTGGAGTTAAGAGATGGTAGAGAAACCATCAAAATTTTGCAAGTCTGATACTGGAAACCAATAACAACAATCGCCTAGGGGAAAAATACATATACCGTTGTAATCGGGAGAGTTTCTACTTTCAGATGCAGCAGAAATTTATCGGATTCGTCAATCCGTTCGCGAAGTATCGGAGTTTGGAGTTAAGAGATGGTTGAGAAACCATCAAAATTTTCGCAAGTCTGATACTCGAAACCAATAACAGGAATGGCCTAGGGGAAAAGTACACGCACCATTGTAATCGGGCGTGTTTCTACTTTCAGATGCAACCGGAATTTCTCGAGTTCGTCAATCCGTTCGCGAGATATGGGAGTGTGAAGTTAAGGAATGGTTGACAAACCATCAAAATTTTCGCAAGTCTGATACTCGAAACTAATAACAGGAATGGCCTAGGGGAAGAGTACACAGACCATTGTAATCGGGCCAGTTTCTACTTTCAGATGCAACCGGAATTTCTCGAGTTCGTCAATCCGTTCGCGACATATGGGAGTTTGAAGCTAAGGAATGGTTGAGAAACCATCAAAATTTCGCAAGTCTGATACTCGAAACAAATAACTACTATGGCCTGGGGCAAAAATACACATACGGTGGTAATCGGGCGAGTTTCTACTTTCAGATGCAACAGGAATTTCTCGAGTTCGTCAATCCGTTCGCGAGGTATGAGAGTTTGAAGTTAAGGAATGGTTGAGAAATCATCAAAATTTTCGCAAATCTGATACTCGAAACCAATAACTACTATGACCTAGGGCAAAAATACACATACCGTTGTAATCGGGCGAGTTTCTGCTTTTAGATGAAACAGGCATTTCTCGAGTTCGTCAATCCGTTCACGAAATATCGGGGTTTGGAGTTAAGAGATGGTAGAGAAACCATCAAAATTTTGCAAGTCTGATACTGGAAACCAATAACAACAATCGCCTAGGGGAAAAATACATATACCGTTGTAATCGGGAGAGTTTCTACTTTCAGATGCAGCAGAAATTTATCGGATTCGTCAATCCGTTCGCGAAGTATCGGAGTTTGGAGTTAAGAGATGGTTGAGAAACCATCAAAATTTTCGCAAGTCTGATACTAGAAACCAATAACTGGAATGGCCTAGGGGAAAACTACACACACCGTTGTAATCGGTCGAGTTTCTACTTTCAGATGCAACAGAAATTTTTCGGCTTCGTCAATCCGTTCGCGAAGTATCGAAGTTTGGAATTAAGAGATGGTTGAGAAACCATCAAAATTTTCGCAAGTCTGATACTCGAAACCAATAACTACTATGGCTTAGGGCAAAAATACACATACCGTTGCAATCGGGCGAGTTTCTGCTTTCAGATGCAACAGGAATTTCTCGAGTTCGTCAATTCGTTCGCGAGATATGGGAGTTTGAAGTTAAGGAATGGTTGAGAAAGCATCAAAAATTTCACAAGTCTGATACTCGAAACCAATAACTGGAATGGCCTAGGGGAAAAGTACACACACCAATGTAATCGGGCAAGTTTCTGCTTTCAGATGCAACAGGAATTTCTAGAGTTCGTCAATCCGTTCGCGATATATGGGAGTTTGAAGTTATGGAATGGTTGAGAAACCATCAAAATTTTCGCAAGTCTGATACTCCAAACCAATAACTACAATGGCCTAGGGGAAAAATACACCTACCGTTGTAATCGGGAGAGTTTCTGCTTGCAGATGCAACAGAAATTTTTCGGATACGTCAATCCGTTCGCGAAATATCGGAGTTTGGAATTAAGAGATGGTTGAGAAACCACCAAAATTTTCGCAAGTCTGATACACGAAACCAATTACTACTATGGTCTAGGGCAAAAATACAAATACCGTGGTAATCGGGCGTGTTTCTGCTTACAGATGCAACAGGAATTCCTCGAGTTCGTCAATCCGTTCGCGATATATGGGAGTTTGAAGTTATGGAATGGTTGAGAAACCATCAAGATTTTCGCAAGTCTGACACTCGAAACCAATAACTACTATGGCCTAGGGCAAAAATAAACATACCGTTGTAATCGGGCGAGTTTCTGCTTGCAGATGCAACAGGAATTTCTCGAGTTCGTCAATCCTTTCGCGAGATATGGGAGCTTGAAGTTAATGAATGGTTGAGAAACCATCAAAATTTTCGCAAGTCTGATACTCGAAACCAATAACTACTATGGTCTAGGGCAAAAATGGGCATACCGTTGTAATTGGGCGAGCTTCTACTTTCAGATGCAAGAGGAATTTCTCGAGTTCATCAATCCGTTCGCGAGATATGGGAGTTTGAAGTTAAGGAATGGTTGAGAAACCATCAAAATTTTCGCAAGCCTGATACTCGAAACCAATAACTACAATGGCCTAGGGGAAAAATACACCTACCGTTGTAATCGGGAGAGTTTCTACTTTCAGATGCAACAGAAATTTTTCGGATTCGTCAATCAGTTCGCGAAATATCGGAGTTTGGAATTAAGTGATGGTTGAGAATCCACCAAAATTTTCCCAAGTCTGATACTCGAAACCAATGACTACTATGGCCTAGGGCAAGAATAGACATACCGTTGTAATCGGGCGAATTTCTGCTTTCAGATGCAACAGGAATTTCTCGAGTTCGTCAATTCGTTCGCGAGATATGGGAGTTTGAAGTTAAGGAATGGTTGAGAAAGCATCAAAAATTTCACAAGTCTGATACTCGAAACCAATAACTGGAATGGCCTAGGGGAAAACTACACACACCAATGTAATCGGGCAAGTTTCTGCTTTCAGATGCAACAGGAATTTCTAGAGTTCGTCAATCCGTTCGCGAGATATGGAAGTTTGAAGTTAAGGAATGGTTGAGAAACTATCAAAATTTTCGCAAGTCTGATACTCGAAACCAATAACTGCAATGGCCTAGGGGAAAAATACACCTACCGTTGCAATCGGGAGAGTTTCTACTTTCAGATGCAACAGAAATTTTTCGGATTCGTCAATCCGTTCGCGAAATATCGGAGTTTGGAATTAAGAGATGGTTGAGAAACCACCAAAATTTTCGCAAGTCTGATACTCGAAACCAATAACTACTATGGTCTAGGGCAAAAACGCGCACACCGTTGTAATTGGGCGAGCTTCTACTTTCAGATGCATGAGGAATTTCTCGAGTTCGTCAATCCGTTCGCGAGATATGGAAGTTTGAAGTTAAGGAATGGTTGAGAAACCATCAAAATTTTCGCAAGTCTGATACTCGAAACCAATAACCACAATGGCTTAGGGGAAAAATACACATACCGTTGTAGTCGGGCGAGTTTCTGTTGTCAGGTGCAACAGGAATTTCTCGAGTTCGTCAATCCGTTCGCGAAATATCGGAGTTTGGAGTTAAGAGATGGTTGAGAAACCATCAAAATTTTCGCAAGTCTGATACTCGAAACCAATAACCACAATGGCTTAGGGGAAAAATACACATACCGTTGTAGTCGGGCGAGTTTCTGTTGTCAGGTGCAACAGGAATTTTTCGGCTTCGTCATCCGTTCGCGAAGTATCGAAGTTTGGAATTAAGAAATGGTTGAGAAACCAACAAAATTTTCGCAAGTCTGATACTCGAAACCAATAACTGGAATGGCCTAGGGGAAAAGTACACACACCATTGTAATCGGGCAAGTTTCTACTTTCAGATACAACAGGAATTTCTCGATTTCGTAAATCCGTTCGCGAGATATGGGAGTTTCAAGTTAAGGAATGGTTGAGAAAGCATCAAAATTTTCGCAAGTCTGATACTCGAAACCAATAACTACTATGGTCTAGGGCAAAAATGCACATACCGTTGCAATCGGGCGAGTTTCTGCTTTCAGATGCAACAGGAATTTCTAGGGTTCGTCAATCCATTCGCGATATATGGGAGTTTGATGTTATGGAATGGTTGAGAAACCATCAAAATTTTCGCAAGTCTGATACCCGAAACCAATAACTACAATGGCCTAGGGGAAAAATACACCTACCGTTGTAATCGGGAGAGTTTCTACTTTCGAATGCAACAGAAATTTTTCGGATTCGTCAATCAGTTCGCGAAATATCGGAGTTTGGAATTAAGAGATGGTGGAGAAACCACCAAAATTTTCCCAAGTCTGATACTCGAAACCAATAACTACTATGGCCTAGGGCAAGAATAGACATACCGTTGTAATCGGGCGAGTTTCTGCTTTCAGATGCAACAGGAATTTCTCGAGTTCGTCAATCCGTTCGCGAGATATGGGAGTTTGAAGTTAAGGAATGGTTGAGAAACCATCAAAATTTTCGCAAGTCTTTTAGTCGAAACCAATACCTACTATGGCCTAGTGCAAAAATGCACATATCGTTGTAACCGGGCGAGTTTCTGCTTTCAGATGCAACAGGAATTTCTAGAGTTCGTCAATCCGTTCGCGATATATTGGAGTTTGAAGTTATGGAATGGTTGAGAAACCATCAAAATTTTCGCAAGTATGATACGCGAAACCAATAACTACTATGATCTAGGGCAAAAATGCGCATACAGTCGTAATTGGGCGAGCTTCTACTTTCAGATGCAAGAGGAATTTCTCGAGTTCATCAATCCGTTCGCGAGATATGGGAGTTTGAAGTTAAGGAATGGTTGAGAAAACCATCAAAATTTTCGCAAGTCTTATACTCGAAACCAATAACTACTATGGCCTAGTGCAAAAATGCACATACCGTTGTAAACGGGCGAGTTTCTGCTTTCAGATGCAACAGGAATTTCTCGAGTTCGTCAATCCGTTCGCGTGATATGGGAGTTTGAAGTTAAGGAATGGTTGAGAAACCATCAAAATTTTCGCAAGTCTTATAGTCGAAACCAATAACTACTATGGCCTAGTGCAAAAATGCACATATCGTTGTAATCGGGCGAGATTCTGCTTTCAGATGCAACAGGAATTTCAAGAGTTCGACAATTCGTTCGCGATATATGGGAGTTTGAACTTATGGAATGGTTGAGAAACCATCAAAATTTTCGCAAGTCTGATAAGCGAAACCAATAACTACAATGGCCTAGGGAAAAAATACACATACCGTAGTAAACGGGCGAGTTTCTGCTTTCAGATGCAACAGGAATTTCTCGAGTTCGTCAATCCGTTCGCGAGATATGGGAGTTTGAAGCTAAGGAATGGTTGAGAAACCATCAAAATTTTCGCAAGTCTGATACTCGAAACCAATAACTACAATGGCCTAGCGCAAAAATGCACATACCGTTGTAAACGGGCGAGTTTCTGCTTTCAGATGCAACAGGAATTTCTCGAGTTCGTCAATCCGTTCGCGAGATATGGGAGTGTGAAGTTAAGGAATGGTTGAGAAACCATCAAAATTTTCGCAAGTCTTTTAGTCGAAACCAATACCTACTATGGCCTAGTGCAAAAATGCACATATCGTTGTAATCGGGCGAGTTTCTGCTTTCAGATGCAACAGGAATTTCTAGAGTTCGTCAATCCGTTCGCGATATATTGGAGTTTGAAGTTATGGAATGGTTGAGAAACCATCAAAATTTTCGCAAGTCTGATACTCGAAACCATTAACTACTATGGTCTAGGGCATAAATACGAATACCGTGGTAATCTGGCGAGTTTCTGCTTACAGATGCAACAGGAATTCCTCGAGTTCGTCAATCCGTTCGCGAGATATGCGAGTTTGAAATTAAGAAATGGTTGAGAAACCATCAAAATTTTCGCAAGTGTGTTACTCGAAACAAATAACTGGAACGGCCTAGGGGAAAAGCACACACACCTTTGTAAACAGGCGAGTTTCTGCTTTCAGATGCATCAGGAATTTCTCGAGTTCGTCCAACCGTTCGCGAGATATGGGAGTTTGAAGTTATGGAATGGTTGAGAAACCATCAAAATTTTCGCAAGTCTGACACTCGAAACCAATAACTACTATGGCCTAGGGCAAAAATAAACATACCGTTGTAATCGGGCGAGTTTCTGCTTGCAGATGCAACAGGAATTTCTCGAGTTCGTCAATCCTTTCGCGAGATATGGGAGCTTGAAGTTAATGAATGGTTGAGAAACCATCAAAATTTTCGCAAGTCTGATACTCGAAACCAATAACTACTATGGTCTAGGGCAAAAATGGGCATACCGTTGTAATTGGGCGAGCTTCTACTTTCAGATGCAAGAGGAATTTCTCGAGTTCATCAATCCGTTCGCGAGATATGGGAGATTGAAGTTAAGGAATGGTTGAGAAACCATCAAAATTTTCGCAAGCCTGATACTCGAAACCAATAACTACAATGGCCTAGGGGAAAAATACACCTACCGTTGTAATCGGGAGAGTTTCTACTTTCAGATGCTACAGAAATTTTTCGGATTCGTCAATCAGTTCGCGAAATATCGGAGTTTGGAATTAAGAGATGGTTGAGAATCCACCAAAATTTTCGCAAGTATGATACGCGAAACCAATAACTACTATGGTCTAGGGCAAAAAATGCGCATACAGTTGTAATTGGGCGAGCTTCTACTTTCAGATGCAAGAGGAATTTCTCGAGTTCATCAATTCGTTCGCGAGATATCGGAGTTTGAAGTTAAGGAATGGTTGAGAAAGCATCAAAATTTTCGCGAGTCTGATCCTCGAAACCAATAACTACTATGGCCTAGGGCAAAAATACACATACCGTTGTGAGCGGGCGAGTTTTTGCTTTCAGATGCACCAGGAATTTCTCGCGTTCGTCAATCCGTTCGCGAGATATGGGAGTTTGAAGTTAAGGAATGGTTGAGAAACCATCAAAATTTTCGCAAGTCTGATACTCGAAAACAATAACTACTATGGCCTAGTGCAAAAATGCAAATACCGTTGTAAACGGGCGAGTTTCTGCTTTCAGATGCAACAGGAATTTCTAGAGTTCGTCAATCCGTTCGCGAGATATGGGAGTTTGAAGTTAAGGAATGGTTGAGAAACCATCAAAATTTTCGCAAGTCTTATAGTCGAAACCAATACCTACTATGGCCTAGTGCAAAAATGCACATATCGTTGTAATCGGGCGAGTTTCTGCTTTCAGATGCAACAGGAATTTCTAGAGTTCGTCAATCCGTTCGCGATATATTGGAGTTTGAAGTTATGGAATGGTTGAGAAACCATCAAAATTTTCGCAAGTCTGATACTCGAAACCAATAACTACTATGGCCTAGGGCAAAAATAGACATACCGTTGTAATCGGGCGAGTTTCTGCTTTCAGATGCAACAGGAGTTTCTCGAGATCGTCAATCCGTTCGCGAGATATGCGAGTTTGAAGTTGAGGAATGGTTGAGAAACCATCATAATTTTCGGAATCTGATACTCGAAACCATTAACTACTATGGTCTAGGGCATAAATACAAATACCGCGGTAATCGGGCGAGTTTCTGCTTACAGATGCAACAGGAATTCCTCGAGTTCGTCAATCCGTTCGCGAGATATGCGAGTTTGAAATTAAGGAACGGTTGAGAAACCATCAAAGTTTTCGCAAGTGTGTTACTCGAAACAAATAACTGGAACGGCCTAGGGGAAAAGCACACACACCATTGTAATCGGGCGAGTTTCTACTTTCAGATGCAACCGCAATTTCTCGAGTTCGTGAGTCCGTTCGCGAGATATGGGAGTTTGAAGTTAAGGAGTGGTTGACAAACCACCAAATTTTGGCAAATCTGATACTCGAAACTAATAACTGGAATGGCCTAGGTGAAAAGTACACACACCATAGTAATCGGGCGAGTTCTACTTTCAGATGCAACCGGAATTTCTCGAGTTCGTCAATCCGTTCGCGAGATATGGGAGTTTGAAGTTAAGGAATGGTTAAGAAACCATCAAACTTTCGCAAGTCTGATACTCCAAACCAATAACTACTATGGCCTAGGGCAAAAATACACGTACCGTTGTAATCGGGCGAGTTTCTGCTTTCAGATGCAACAGGAATTTCTCGAGTTCGTCAATCCGTTCGCGAGATATTGGAGTTTGAATTTAAGGAATGGTTGAGAAGCCATCAAAATTTTCGCAATTCTGATACTCGAAACTAATAACTGGAATGGCCTAGGGGAAAAGTAGACACCCCATTGTAATCGGGCGAGTTTCTACTTTCAGATACAACAGGAATTTCTCGATTTCGTCAATCCGTTCGCGAGATATGGGAGTTTCAAGTTAAGGAATGGTTGAGAAAGCATCAAAATTTTCGCAAGTCTGATACTCGAAACCAATAAGTACTATGGCCTAGGGCAAAAATGCACTTACCGTTGCAATCGGGCGAGTTTCTGCTTTCAGGTGCAACAGGAATTTCTAGAGTTCGTCAATCCGTCCGCGATGTATGGGAGTTTGATGTTATGGAATGGTTGAGAAACCATCAAAATTTTCGCAAGTCTGATACTCGAAACCAATATCTACTATGGCCTAGGGCAAAAATACACATGCCGTTGTAAACGGGCGTGTTTCTGCATTCAGATGCAATAGGAATTTCTCGAGTTCGTCAATCCGTTCGCGAGATAAGGCAGTTTGAAGTTAAGGAATGGTTGAGAAACCATCAAAATTTTCGCAAGTCTGACACTCGAAACCAATAACTACTATGGCCTAGGGCAAAAATAAACATACCGTTGTAATCGGGCGAGTTTCTGCTTTCAGGTGCAACAGGAATTTCTAGAGTTCGTCAATCCGTTCGCGAGATATGCGAGTTTGAAGTTGAGGAATGGTTGAGAAACCATCATAATTTTCGGAATCCGATACACGAAACCATTAACTACTATGGTCTAGGGCATAAATACACATACCGTTGTAATCGGGCGAGGTTCTGCTTTCAGATGCAACAGGAATTTCTCGAGTTCGTCAATCCGTTCGCGAGATATGGGAGTTTGAAGTTAAGGAATGGTTGAGAAACCATCAAACTTTCGCAAGTCTGACACTCGAAACCAATAACTACTATGGCCTAGGGCAAAAATACACATACCGTTGTGAGCGGGAGAGTTTCTGCTTTCAGATGCAACAGGAATTTCTCGCGTTCGTCAATCCGTTCGCAAGATATGGCAGTTTGAAGTTAAGGAATGGTTGAGAAACCATCAAAATTTTCGCAAGTCTGATACTCGAAACCAATAACTGGAATAGCCTAGGGGAAAAGTACACACACCATTGTAATCGGGCAAGTTTCTACTTTCAGATACAACAGGAATTTCTCGAGTTCGTCAATCCGTTCGCGAGATATGGGAGCTTGAAGTTAAGGAATGGTTGAGAACCATCAAAATTTTCCCAAGTCTTATACTCCAAACCAATAACTACTATGGCCTAATGCAAAAATGCACATACCGTTGTAAACGGGCGAGTTTCTGCTTTCAGATGCAACAGGAATTTCTCGAGTTCGTCAATCCGTTCGCCAGATATGGGAGTTTGAAGTAAAGGAATGGTTGAGAAACCATCAAAATTTTCGCAAGTCTTATAGTCGAAACCAATACCTACTATGGCCTTGTGCAAAAATGCACATATCGTTGTAATCGGGCGAGTTTCTGCTTTCAGATGCAACAGGAATTTCTCGAGTTCGTCAATCCGTTCGCGAGGTATGGGTGTTTGAAGTTAAGGAATGGATGAGAAACCATCAAAATTTTCGCAAGTCTGATACTCGAAACCAAGAACTACAATGGCCTAGGGGAAAAATAGACATACCGTTGTAATCGGGCGAGTTTCTGCTTTCAGATGCAACAGGAATTCCTCGAGTTCGTCAATCCGTTCGCGAGATATGCGAGTTTGAAATTAAGGAATGGTTGAGAAACCATCAAATTTTCGCAAGTGTGTTACTCGAAACAAATAACTGGAACGGCCTAGGGGAAAAGCACACACACCGTTGTAAACAGGCGAGTTTCTGCTTTCAGATGCATCAGGAACTTCTCGAGTTCGTCCAACCTTTCGCGAGATATGGGAGTTTCAAGTTAAGGAATGGTTGAGAAAGCATCAACATTTTCGCAAGTCTGATACTCGAAACCAATAACTGGAATAGCCTAGGGGAAAAGTTCACACACCATTGTAATCGGGCAAGTTTCTACTTTCAGATACAACAGGAATTTCTCGAGTTCGTCAATCCGTTCGCGAGATATGGAAGCTTGAGGTTAAGGAATGGTTGAGAAACCATCAAAATTTTCCCAAGTCTTATACTCCAAACCAATAACTACTATGGCCTAATGCAAAAATGCACATATCGTTGTAATCGGGCGAGTTTCTGCTTTCAGATGCAACAGGAATTTTTCGAGTTCGTCAATCCGTTCGCGAAATACCGGAGTTTGGAATTTAGAGATGGTTGAGAAACCACCAAAATTTTCGCAAGTCTGATACTCGAAACCAATAACTACTATGGCCTAGGGCAAAAATAGTCATACCGTTGTAATCGGGCGAGTTTCTGCTTTCAGATGCAACAGGAGTTTCTCGAGATCGTCAATCCGTTCGCGAGATATGCGAGTTTGAAGTTGAGGAATGGTTGAGAAACCATCATAATTTTCGGTATCTGATACTCGAAACCATTAACTACTATGGTCTAGGGCATATATACAAATACCGTGCTAATCGGGCGAGTTTCTGCTTACAGATGCAACAGGAATTCCTCGAGTTCGTCAATCCGTTCGCGAGATATGCGAGTTTGAAATTAAGGAATGGTTGAGAAACCATCAAAATTTTCGCAAGTGTGTTACTCGAAACAAATAACTGGAACGGCCTAGAGGAAAAGCACACACACCGTTGTAAACAGGCGAGTTTCTGCTTTCAGATGCATCAGGAATTTCTCGAGTTCGCCCAACCGTTCGCGAGGTATGGGAGTTTGAAGTTATGGAATGGTTGAGAAACCATCAAAATTTTCGCAAGTCTGGCACTCGAAACCAATAACTACTATGGCCTAGGGCAAAAATAAACATACCGTTGAAATCGGGCGAGTTTCTGCTTGCAGATGCAACAGAAATTTCTCGAGTTCGTCCATCCGTTCGCGAGATATGGGAGCTTGAAGTTAAGGAATGATTGAGAAACCATCAAAATTTCGCAAGTCTGATACTCGAAACCAATAACTACTATGGTCTAGGGCAAAAATGCGCATACCGTTGTAATTGGGCGAGCTTCTACTTTCAGATGCAAGAGGAATTTCTCGAGTTCATCAATCCGTTCGCGAGATATGGGAGTTTGAAGTTAAGGAATGGTTGAGAAAGCATCAAAATTTTCGCAAGTCTGATACTCGAAACCTATAATTTCTATGGCCTAGGGCAAAAATACACATACCGTTGTAAGCGGGCTAGTTTCTGCTTTCAGATGCAACAGGAATTTCTCGAGTTCGTCAATGCGTTCGCGAGATATGGGAGTTTGAAGTTAAGGAATGGTTGAGAAACCATCAAAATTTTCGCAAGTCTGATACTCGAAACCAATAACTTCTATGACCTAGGGCAAAAATACACATACTGCTGTAATCGGGCGAGTTTCTGCTTTTAGATGAAATAGGAATTTCTCGAGTTCGTCAATCCGTTCGCGAGATATGGGAGTTTGAAGTTAAGGAATGGTTGAGAAACTATCAAAATATTCGCAATTCTGATGCTAGAAACGAATAACTGGACTGGCCTAGGGGTAAAGTACACATACCATTGTAATCGGGCGAGTTTCTACTTTCAGATGCAACAGGAATTTCTCGAGTTCGTCAATCCGTTCGCGAGATATGCGAGTTTGAAGTTAAGGAATGGTTGAGAAACCATCAAAATTTCGCAAGTCTGATACTTGAAACCAATAACCACAATGGCTTAGGGGAAAAATACACATACCGTTGTAATCGGGCGAGTTTCTGTTGGCAGATGCAACAGGAATTTCTCGAGTTCGTCAATTCGTTCGCGAAATATCGGAGTTTGGAGTTAAGAGATGGTTGAGAAACCATCAAAATTTTTGCAAGTCTGATACTAGAAATCAATAACTGGAATGGCTCAGGGGAAAAGTACACACACCGTTGTAGTCGGTCGAATTTCTACTTTCAGATGCAACAGAAATTTTTCGGCTTCGTCAATCCGTTCGCGAAGTATCGAAGTTCGGAATTAAGAGATGGTTGAGAAACCATCAAAATTTTCGCAATTCTGATGCTAGAAACGAATAGCTGGAATGGCCTAGGGGAAAAGTACACATACCATTATAATCGGGCGAGTTTCTACTTTCAGATGCAACAGGAATTTCTCGAGATCGTCAATTCGTTCACGAGATATGGGAGTTCGAAATTAAGGAATGGTTGAGAAGCCATCAAAATTTTCGCAAGTCTGATACTCGAAACCAATAACTGGAATAGCCTAGGGGAAAAGTACACACACCATTGTAATCGGGCAAGTTTCTACTTTCAGATACAACAGGAATTTCTCGAGTTCGTCAGTCCGTTCGCGAGATATGGGAGCTTGAAGTTAACGAATGGTTGAGAAAGCATCAAAATTTTCGCAAGTCTTATAGTCGAAACCAATAACTACTATGGCCTAGGGAAAAAATACTCATACCGCTGTAAACGGGCGAGTTTCTGCTTTCAGATGAAACAGAAATTTCTCGAGTTCGTCAATCCGTTCGCGAGATATGGGAGTTTGAAGCTAAGGAATGGTTGAGAAACCATCAAAATTTTCGCAAGTCTGATACTCGAAACCAATAATTACAATGGCCTAGAGGAAAAATACACCTACCGTAGTAATCGGGATAGTTTCTACTTTCAGATGCAACAGAAATTTTTCGGATTCGTCAATCCGTTCGCCAAATGTCGGAGTTTGGAATTAGGAGATGGTTGAGAAACCACCAAAATTTTCGCAAGTCTGATACTCGAAACCAATAACTACTATGGCCTAGGGCAAAAATAGACATACCGTTGTAATCGGGCGAGTTTCTGCTTTCAGATGCAACAGGAGTTTCTCGAGATCGTCAATCCGTTCGCGAGATATGCGAGTTTGAAGTTGAGGAATGGTTGAGAAACCATCATAATTTTCGGATGTGATACCCGAAACCATTAACTACTATGGTCTAGGGCAAAAATACAAATACCGTGGTAATCGGGCGAGTTTCTGCTTTCAGATGCAACAGGAATTTCTCGAGTTCGTCAATCCGTTCGCGAGATATGGGAGTTTGAAGTTAAGGAATGGTTGAGAAACCATCAAAATTTTCGCAAGTATGATACGCGAAAACAATAACTACTATGGTCTAGGGCAAAAATGCGCATACAGTTGTAATTGGGCGAGCTTCTACTTTCAGATGCAAGAGGAATTTCTCGAGTTCATCAATCCGTTCGCGAGATATGGGAGTTTGAAGTTAAGGAATGGTTGAGAAAGCATCAAAATTTTCGCAAGTCTGATACTCGAAACCAATAACTACTATGGCCTAGGGCAAAAATACACATACCGTTGTAAGCGGGTGAGTTTCTGCTTTCTGATGCAACAGGAATTTCTCGACTTGGTCAGTCCGTTCGCGAGATATGCGAGTTTGAAATTAAGGAATGGTTGAGAAACCATGGAAATTTTCGCAAGTGTGTTACTCGATACAAATAACTGGAACGGCCTAGGGGAAAAGCACACACACCGTTGTAAACAGGCGAGTTTCTGCTTTCAGATGCATCAGGAATTTCTCGAGTTCTTCAATCCGTTCGCGAGATATGGGAGTTTGAAGTTATGGAATGGTTGAGAAACCATCAAAATTTTCGCAAGTCTGACACTCGAAACCAATAACTACTATGGCCTAGGGCAAAAATAAGCATACCGTTGTAATCGGGCGAGTTTCTGCTTTCAGATGCAATAGGAATTTCTCGAGTTCGTGAATGCGTTCGCGAGATATGGGAGTTTGAAGTTAAGGAATGGTTGAGAAACCATCAAAATTTTCGCAAGTCTGATACTCGAAACCAATAATTACTATGGCCTGGGGCAAAAATACACATACCGTTGTAAGCGGGCGAGTTTCTGCTTTCAGATGCAACAGGAATTTCTCGAGTTCGTCAATCCGTTCGCGAGATATGGGAGTTTGAAGTTAAGGAATGGTTGAGAAACTATCAAAATTTTCGCAATTCTGATGCTAGAAACGAATAACTGGAATGGCCTAGGTGAAAAGTACACACACCATAGTAATCGGGCGAGTTTCTACTTTCAGGTGCAACCGGAATTTCTCGAGTTCGTCAATCCGTTCGCGAGATATGGGAGTTTGAAGTTAAGGAATGGTTGAGAAACCATCAAACTTTCGCAAGTCTGATACTCCAAACCAATAACTACTATGGCCTAGGGCAAAAATACACGTACCGTTGTAATCGGGCGAGTTTCTGCTTTCAGATGCAACAGGCATTTCTCGAGCTCGTGAATCTGTTCGCGAGATATTGGAGTTTGAATTTAAGGAATGGTTGAGAAGCCATCAAAATTTTCGCAATTCTGATACTCGAAACTAATAACTGGAATGGCCTAGGGGAAAAGTAGACACACCATTGTAATCGGGCAAGTTTCTACTTTCAGATACAACAGGAATTTCTCGATTTCGTCAATCCGTTCGCGAGATATGGGAGTTTCAAGTTAAGGAATGGTTGAGAAAGCATCAAAATTTTCGCAAGTCTGATACTCGAAACCAATAACTACTATGGCCTAGGGCAAAAATGCACATACCGTTGCAATCGGGCGAGTTTCTGCTTTCAGATGCAACAGGAATTTCTAGAGTTCGTCAATCCGTTCGCGATATATGGGAGTTTGATGTTATGGAATGGTTGAGAAACTATCAAAATTTTCGCAAGTCTGATACTCGAAACCAATATCTACTATGGCCTAGGGCAAAAATACACATGCCGTTGTAAACGGGCGTGTTTCTGCATTCAGATGCAATAGGAATTTCTCGAGTTCGTCAATCCGTTCGCGAGATAAGGGAGTTTGAAGTTAAGGAATGGTTGAGAAACCATCAAAATTTTCGCAAGTCTGATACTCGAAACCAATAACTGGAATGACCTAGGGGAAAAGTACACACACCATTGTAATCGGGCAAGTTTCTACATTCAGATACAACAGGAATTTCTCGAGTTCGACAGTCCGTCCGCGAGATATGGGAGCTTGAAGTTAAGGAATGGTTGAGAAACAATCAAAATTTTCGCAAGTCTGATACTCGAAACCAATAACTGGAATGGCCTAGGGGAAAAGTACACACACCATTGTAATCGGGCAAGTTTCTACTTTCAGATACAACAGGAATTTCTCGAGTTCGTCAATCCGTTCGCGAGATATGGGAGTTTCAAGTTAAGGAATGGTTGAGAAAGCATCAACATTTTCGCAAGTCTGATACTCGAAACCAATAACTGGAATAGCATAGGGGAAAAGTTCACACACCATTGTAATCGGGCAAGTTTCTACTTTCAGATACAACAGGAATTTCTCGAGTTCGTCAATCCGTTCGCGAGATATGGGAGCTTGAGGTTAAGGAATGGTTGAGAAACCATCAAAATTTTCCCAAGTCTTATACTCCAAACCAATAACTACTATGGCCTAATGCAAAAATGCACATATCGTTGTAATCGGGCGAGTTTCTGCTTTCAGATGCAACAGGAATTTTTCGAGTTCGTCAATCCGTTCGCGAAATATCGGAGTTTGGAATTTAGAGATGGTTGAGAAACCACCAAAATTTTCGCAAGTCTGATACTCGAAACCAATAACTACTATGGCCTAGGGCAAAAATAGACATAGCGTTGTAATCGGGCGAGTTTCTGCTTTCAGATGCAACAGGAGTTTCTCGAGATCGTCAATCCGTTCGCGAGATATGCGAGTTTGAAGTTGAGGAATGGTTGAGAAACCATCATAATTTTCGGAATCTGATACTCGAAACCATTAACTACTATGGTCTAGGGCATATATACAAATACCGTGGTAATCGGGCGAGTTTCTGCTTACAGATGCAACAGGAATTCCCAGAGTTCGTCAATCCGTTCGCGAGATATGCGAGTTTGAAATTAAGGAATGGTTGAGAAACCATCAAAATTTTCGCAAGTGTGTTACTCGAAACAAATAATTGGAACGGCCTAGAGGAAAAGCACACACACCGTTGTAAACAGGCGAGTTTCTGCTTTCAGATGCATCAGGAATTTCTCGAGTTCGCCCAACCGTTCGCGAGGTATGGGAGTTTGAAGTTATGGAATGGTTGAGAAACCATCAAAATTTTCGCAAGTCTGACACTCGAAACCAATAACTACTATGGCCTAGGGCAAAAATAAACATACCGTTGTAATCGGGCGAGTTTCTGCTTGCAGATACAACAGGAATTTCTCGAGTTCGTCCATCCGTTCGCGAGATGTGGGAGCTTGAAGCTAAGGAATGGTTGAGGAACCATCAAAATTTTCGCAAGTCTGATACTCGAAACCAATAACTACTATGGTCTAGGGCAAAAGTGCGCATACCGTTGTAAGCGGGCTAGTTTCTGCTTTCAGATGCAACAGGAATTTCTCGAGTTCGTGAATGCGTTCGCGAGATATGGGAGTTTGAAGTTAAGGAATGGTTGAGAAACCATCAAAATTTTCGCAAGTCTGATACTCGAAACCAATAACTACTATGACCTAGGGCAAAAATACACATACTGCTGTAATCGGGCGAGATTCTGCTTTTAGATGAAATAGGAATTTCTCGAGTTCGTCAATCCGTTCGCGAGATATGGGAGTTTGAAGTTAAGGAATGGTTGAGAAACTATCAAAATATTCGCAATTCTGATGCTAGAAACGAATAACTGGACTGGCCTAGGGGTAAAGTACACATACCATTGTAATCGGGCGAGTTTCTACTTTCAGATGCAACAGGAATTTCTCGAGTTCGTCAATCCGTTCGCGAGATATGCGAGTTTGAAGTTAAGGAATGGTTGAGAAACCATCAAAATTTCGCAAGTCTGATACTTGAAACCAATAACCACAATGGCTTAGGGGAAAAATACACATACCGTTGTAATCGGGCGAGTTTCTGTTGGCAGATGCAACAGGAATTTCTCGAGTTCGTCAATCCGTTCGCGAAATATCGGAGTTTGGAGTTAAGAGATGGTTGAGAAACCATCAAAATTTTTGCAAGTCTGATACTAGAAATCAATAACTGGAATGGCTTAGGGGAAAAGTACACACACCGTTGTAATCGGTCGAATTTCTACTTTCAGATGCAACAGAAATTTTTCGGCTTCGTCAATCCGTTCGCGAAGTATCGAAGTTTGGAATTAAGAGATGGTTGAGAAACCATCAAAATTTTCGCAATTCTGATGCTAGAAACGAATAGCTGGAATGGCCTAGGGGAAAAGTACACATACCATTATAATCGGGCGAGTTTCTACTTTCAGATGCAACAGGAATTTCTCGAGATCGTCAATCCGTTCACGAGATATGGGAGTTCGAAATTAAGGAATGGTTGAGAAGCCATCAAAATTTTCGCAAGTCTGATACTCGAAACCAATAACTACAATGTCATAGGGGAAAAATACACATACCGTTGCAATCGGGCGAGTTTCTGCTTTCAGATGCAACAGGCATTTCTCGAGCTCGTGAATCCGTTCGCGAGATATTGGAGTTTGAATTTAAGGAATGGTTGAGAAGCCATCAAAATTTTCACAAGTCTGATACTCTAAACCAATAACTGGAATGGCCTAGGGGAAAAGTACACACACCAATGTAATCGGGCAAGTTTCTGCTTTCAGATGCAACAGGAATTTCTAGAGTTCGTCAATCCGTTCGCAATATATGGGAGTTTGAAGTTATGGAATGGTTGAGAAACCATCAAAATTTTCGCAAGTCTGATACTCGAAACAATAACTACAATGGCCTAGGATAAAAATACACCTACCGTTGTAATCGGGAGAGTTTCTGCTTGCAGATGCAACAGAAATTTTTCGGATTCGTCAATCCGTTCGCGAAATATCGGAGTTTGGAATTAAGAGATGGTTGAGAAACCACCAAAATTTTCGCAAGTCTGATACTCGAAACCAATAACTACTATGCTCTAGGGCAAAAATACAAATACCGTAGTAATCGGGCGGGTTTCTGCTTACAGATGCAACAGGAATTCCTCAAGTTCGTCAATCCGTTCGCGATATATGGGAGTTTGAAGTTATGGAATGGTTGAGAAGCCATCAAAATTTTCGCAAGTCTGACACTCGAAACCAATAACTACTATGGCCTAGGGCAAAAATACACATACCGTTATAAGCGGGCGAGTTTCTGCTTTCATATGCAACAGGAATTTCTCGAGTTCGTCAATCCGTTCGCGAGATATGGAAGTTTGAAGTTAAGGAATGGTTGAGAAACCATCAAAATTTTCGCACGTCTGATACTCGAAACCAATAACTACAATGGCCTCGGGAAAAAATACACATACCGTTGTAAACGGGCGAGTTTCTGCTTTCAGATGCAACAGGAATTTCTCGAGTTCGTCAATCCGTTCGCGAGATATGGGAGTTTGAAGTTAAGGAATGGATGAGAAACTATCAAAATTTTCGCAAGTCTGATACTCGAAACCAATAACTACAATGGCCTAGGGGAAAAATACACCTACCGTTGTAATCGGGAGAGTTTCTACTTTCAGATGCAACAGAAATTTTTCGGATTCGTCAATCCGTTCGCCAAATATCGGAGTTTGGAATTAAGAAATGGTTGAGAAACCACCAAAATTTTCGCAAGTCTGATACTCGAAACCAATAACTACTATGGTCTAGGGCAAAAATACAAATACCGTGGTAATCGGGCGAATTTCTGCTTACAGATGCTACAGGAATTCTTCGAGTTCGTCAATCCGTTCGCGATATATGGAAGTTTGAACTTATGGAATGGTTGAGAAGCCATCAAAATTTTCGCAAGTGTGTTACTCGAAACAAATAACTGGAACGGCCTAGGGGAAAAGCACAAACACCGTTGTAAACAAGCGAGTTTCTGCTTTCAGATGCATCAGGAATTTCTCGAGTTCGTCACTCGGTTCGCGAGATATGGGAGTTTGAAGTTAAGGAATGGTTGAGAAAGCATCAAAATATTCGCAAGTCTGATACTCGAAACCAATAACTGGAATGGCCTAGGGGAAAAGTACAGCACCATTGTAATCGGGCAAGTTTCTGCTTTCAGATGCAACTGGAATTTCTAGAGTTCGTCAATCCGTTCGCGATATATGGGAGTTTGAAGTTATGGAATGGTTGAGAAACCATCAAAATTTTCGCAAGTCTGACACTCGAAACCAATAACTACTATGGCCTAGGGCAAAAATACACATACCGTTGTAATCGGGCGAGTTTCTGCTTGCAGATGCAACAGGAATTTCTCGAGTTCGTCAATCCGTTCGCGAGATATGGGAGCTTGAAGTTAAGGAATGGTTGAGAAACCATCAAAATTTTCGCAAGTCTGACACTCGAAACCAATAACTACTATGGTCTAGGGCAAAAATGCGCATACCCTTGTAATTGGGCGAGCTTGTACTTTCAGATGCAAGAGGAATTTCACGAGTTCATCAATCCGTTCGCGATATATGGGAGTTTGAAGTTAAGGAATGGTTGAGAAAGCATCAAAATTTTCGCAAGTCTGATACTCGAAACCAATAACTGGAATAGCCTAGGGGAAAAGTACACACACCATTGTAATCGGGCAAGTTTCTACTTTCAGATTCAACAGGAATTTCTCGAGTTCGTCAGTCCGTTCGCGAGATATGTGAGCTTGAAGTTAACGAATGGTTGAGAAAGCATCAAAATTTTCGCAAGTCTTATAGTCGAAACCAATAACTACTATGGCCTAGGGAAAAAATACTCATACCGCTGTAAACGGGCGAGTTTCTGCTTTCAGATGCAACAGAAATTTCTCGAGTTCGTCAATCCGTTCGCGAGATATGGGAGTTTGAAGCTAAGGAATGGTTGAGAAACCATCAAAATTTTCGCAAGTCTGATACTCGAAACCAATAACTACAATGGCCTAGAGGAAAAATGCACCTACCGTAGTAATCGGGATAGTTTCTACTTTCAGATGCAACAGAAATTTTTCGGATTCGTCAATCCGTTCGCCAAATGTCGGAGTTTGGAATTAAGAGATGGTTGAGAAACCACCAAAATTTCGCAAGTCTGATACTCGAAACCAATAACTACAATGGCCTAGGGAAAAAATACACATACCGTTGTAAACGGGCGAGTTTCTGCTTTTAGATGCAACAGGAATTTCTCGAGTTCGTCAATCCGTTCGCGAGATATGGGAGTTTGAAGTTAAGGAATGGTTGAGAAACCATCAAAATTTTCGCAAGTATGATACGCGAAAACAATAACTACTATGGTCTAGGGCAAAAATGCGCATACAGTTGTAATTGGGCGAGCTTCTACTTTCAGATGCAAGAGGAATTTCTCGAGTTCATCAATCCGTTCGCGAGATATGGGAGTTTGAAGTTAAGGAATGGTTGAGAAAGCATCAAAATTTTCGGATCTGATACTCGAAACCATTAACTACTATGGTCTAGGGCAAAAATACAAAAACCGTGGTAATCGGGCGAGTTTCTGCTTTCAGATGCAACAGGAATTTCTCGAGTTCGTCAATCCGTTCGCGAGATATGGGAGTTTGAAGTTAAGGAATGGTTGAGAAACCATCAAAATTTTCGCAAGTATGATACGCGAAAACAATAACTACTATGGTCTAGGGCAAAAATGCGCATACAGTTGTAATTGGGCGAGCTTCTACTTTCAGATGCAAGAGGAATTTCTCGAGTTCATCAATCCGTTCGCGAGATATGGGAGTTTGAAGTTAAGGAATGGTTGAGAAAGCATCAAAATTTTCGCAAGTCTGATACTCGAAACCAATAACTACTATGGCCTAGGGCAAAAATACACATACCGTTGTGAGCGGGTGAGTTTCTGCTTTCTGATGCAACAGGAATTTCTCGACTTGGTCAGTCCGTTCGCGATATATGCGAGTTTGAAATTAAGGAATGGTTGAGAAACCATCGAAATTTTCGCAAGTGTGTTACTCGATACAAATAACTGGAACGGCCTAGGGGAAAAGCACACACACCGTTGTAAACAGGCGAGTTTCTGCTTTCAGATGCATCAGGAATTTCTCGAGTTCTTCGATCCGTTCGCGAGATATGGGAGTTTGAAGTTATGGAATGGTTGAGAAACCATCAAAATTTTCGCAAGTCTGACACTCGAAACCAATAACTACTATGGCCTAGGGCAAAAATACACACAGCGTTATAAGAGGGCGAGTTTCTACTTTCAGATACAACAGGAATTTCTCGAGTTCGTCAATCGGTTCGCGAGATATGGGAGTTTGAAGTTAAGGAATGGTTGAGAAAGCATCAAAATTTTCGCAAGTCTGATACTCGAAACCAATAACTGGAATGGCCTAGGGGAAAAGTACAACACAATTGTAATCGGGCAAGTTTCTGGTTTCAGATGCAACAGGAATTTCTAGAGTTCGTCAATCCGTTCGCGATATATGGTAGTTTGAAGTTATGGAATGGTTGAGAAACCATCAAAATTTTCGCAAGTCTGACACTCGAAACCAATAACTACTATGGCCTAGGGCAAAAATACACATACCGTAGTAATCGGGCGAGTTTCTGCTTGCAGATGCAACAGGAATTTCTCGAGTTCATCAATCCGTTCGCGAGATATGGGAGCTTGAAGTTAAGGAATGGTTGAGAAACCATCAAAATATTCGCAAGTCTGATACTCGAAACCAATAACTACAATGGCCTAGGATAAAAATACACCTACCGTTGTAATCGGGAGAGTTTCTGCTTGCAGATGCAACAGAAATTTTTCGGATTCGTCAATCCGTTCGCGAAATATCGGAGTTTGGAATTAAGAGATGGTTGAGAAACCACCAAAATTTTCGCAAGTCTGATACTCGAAACCAATAACTACTATGCTCTAGGGCAAAAATACAAATACCGTAGTAATCGGGCGGGTTTCTGCTTACAGATGCAACAGGACTTCCTCGAGTTCGTCAATCCGTTCGCGATATATGGGAGTTTGAAGTTATGGAATGGTTGAGAAGCCATCAAAATTTTCGCAAGTCTGACACTCGAAACCAATAACTACTGTGGCCTAGGGCAAAAATACACATACCGTTATAAGCGGGCGAGTTTCTGCTTTCATATGCAACAGGAATTTCTCGAGTTCGTCAATCCGTTCGCGAGATATGGAAGTTTGAAGTTAAGGAATGGTTGAGAAACCATCAAAATTTTCACACGTCTGATACTCGAAACCAATAACTACAATGGCCTAGGGAAAAAATACACATACCGTTGTAAACGGGCGAGTTTCTGCTTTCAGATGCAACAGGAATTTCTCGAGTTCGTCAATCCGTTCGCGAGATATGGGAGTTTGAAGTTAAGGAATGGATGAGAAACTATCAAAATTTTCGCAAGTCTGATACTCGAAACCAATAACTACAATGGCCTAGGGGAAAAATACACCTACCTTTGTAATCGGGAGAGTTTCTACTTTCAGATGCAACAGAAATTTTTCGGATTCGTCAATCCGTTCGCGAAATATCGGAGTTTGGAATTAAGAAATGGTTGAGAAACCACCAAAATTTTCGCAAGTCTGATACTCGAAACCAATAACTACTATGGTCTAGGGCAAAAATACAAATACCGTGGTAATCGGGCGAGTTTCTGCTTACAGATGCTACAGGAATTCCTCGAGTTCGTCAATCCGTTCGCGATATATGGGAGTTTGAACTTATGGAATGGTTGAGAAGCCATCAAAATTTTCGCAAGTGTGTTACTCGAAACAAATAACTGGAACGGCCTAGGGGAAAAGCACAAACACCGTTGTAAACAAGCGAGTTTCTGCTTTCAGATGCATCAGGAATTTCTCGAGTTCGTCAATCCGTTCACGAGATATGGGAGTTTGAAGTTATGGAATGGTTGAGAAACCATCAAAATTTTCGCAAGTCTGACGCTCGAAACAAATAACTACTATCGCCTAGAGCAAAAATACACACAGCGTTATAAGAGGGCGAGTTTCTGCTTTCAGATGCAACAGGAATTTCTCGAGTTCGTCACTCGGTTCGCGAGATATGGGAGTTTGAAGTTAAGGAATGGTTGAGAAAGCAACAAAATATTCGCAAGTCTGATACTCGAAACCAATAACTGGAATGGCCTAGGGGAAAAGTACAACACCATTGTAATCGGGCAAGTTTCTGCTTTCAGATGCAACTGGAATTTCTAGAGTTCGTCAATCCGTTCGCGAGATATGGGAGTTTGAAGTTATGGAATGGTTGAGAAACCATCAAAATTTTCGCAAGTCTGACGCTCGAAACAAATAACTACTATGGCCTAGAGCAAAAATACACACAGCGTTATAAGAGGGCGAGTTTCTGCTTTCAGATGCAACAGGAATTTCTCGAGTTCGTCACTCGGTTCGCGAGATATGGGAGTTTGAAGTTAAGGAATGGTTGAGAAAGCATCAAAATATTCGCAAGTCTGATACTCGAAACCAATAACTGGAATGGCCTAGGGGAAAAGTACAACACCATTGTAATCGGGCAAGTTTCTGCTTTCAGATGCAACTGGAATTTCTAGAGTTCGTCAATCCGTTCGCGATATATGGGAGTTTGAAGTTATGGAATGGTTGAGAAACCATCAAAATTTTCGCAAGTCTGACACTCGAAACCAATAACTACTATGGCCTAGGGCAAAAATACACATACCGTTGTAATTGGGCGAGTTTCTGCTTGCAGATGCAACAGGAATTTCTCGAGTTCATCAATCCGTTCGCGAGATATGGGAGCTTGAAGTTAAGGAATGGTTGAGAAACCATCAAAATTTTCGCAAGTCTGACACTCGAAACCAATAACTACTATGGTCTAGGGCAAAAATGCGCATACCGTTGTAATTGGGCGAGCTTGTACTTTCAGATGCAAGAGGAATTTCACGAGTTCATCAATCCGTTCGCGATATATGGGAGTTTGAAGTTAAGGAATGGTTGAGAAAGCATCAAAATTTTCGCAAGTCTGATACTCGAAACCAATAACTGGAATAGCCTAGGGGAAAAGTACACACACCATTGTAATCGGGCAAGTTTCTACTTTCAGATTCAACAGGAATTTCTCGAGTTCGTCAGTCCGTTCGCGAGATATGTGAGCTTGAAGTTTACGAATGGTTGAGAAAGCATCAAAATTTTCGCAAGTCTTAGAGTCGAAACCAATAACTACTATGGCCTAGGGAAAAAATACTCATACCGCTGTAAACGGGCGAGTTTCTGCTTTCAGATGCAACAGAAATTTCTCGAGTTCGTCAATCCGTTCGCGAGATATGGGAGTTTGAAGCTAAGGAATGGTTGAGAAACCATCAAAATTTTCGCAAGTCTGATACTCGAAACCAATAACTACAATGGCCTAGAGGAAAAATACACCTACCGTAGTAATCGGGATAGTTTCTACTTTCAGATGCAACAGAAATTTTTCGGATTCGTCAATCCGTTCGCCAAATGTCGGAGTTTGGAATTAAGAGATGGTTGAGAAACCACCAAAATTTCGCAAGTCTGATACTCGAAACCAATAACTACTATGGCCTAGGGCAAAAATAGACATACCGTTGTAATCGGGCGAGTTTCTGCTTTCAGATGCAACAGGAGTTTCTCGAGATCGTCAATCCGTTCGCGAGATATGCGAGTTTGAAGTTGAGGAATGGTTGAGAAACCATCATAATTTTCGGATCTGATACTCGAAACCATTAACTACTATGGTCTAGGGCAAAAATACAAAAACCGTGGTAATCGGGCGAGTTTCTGCTTTCAGATGCAACAGGAATTTCTCGAGTTCGTCAATCCGTTCGCGAGATATGGGAGTTTGAAGTTAAGGAATGGTTGAGAAACCATCAAAATTTTCGCAAGTATGATACGCGAAAACAATAACTACTATGGTCTAGGGCAAAAATGCGCATACAGTTGTAATTGGGCGAGCTTCTACTTTCAGATGCAAGAGGAATTTCTCGAGTTCATCAATCCGTTCGCGAGATATGGGAGTTTGAAGTTAAGGAATGGTTGAGAAAGCATCAAAATTTTCGCAAGTCTGATACTCGAAACCAATAACTACTATGGCCTAGGGCAAAAATACACATACCGTTGTGAGCGGGTGAGTTTCTGCTTTCTGATGCAACAGGAATTTCTCGACTTGGTCAGTCCGTTCGCGATATATGCGAGTTTGAAATTAAGGAATGGTTGAGAAACCATCGAAATTTTCGCAAGTGTGTTACTCGATACAAATAACTGGAACGGCCTAGGGGAAAAGCACACACACCGTTGTAAACAGGCGAGTTTCTGCTTTCAGATGCATCAGGAATTTCTCGAGTTCTTCGATCCGTTCGCGAGATATGGGAGTTTGAAGTTATGGAATGGTTGAGAAACCATCAAAATTTTCGCAAGTCTGACACTCGAAACCAATAACTACTATGGCCTAGGGCAAAAATACACACAGCGTTATAAGAGGGCGAGTTTCTACTTTCAGATACAACAGGAATTTCTCGAGTTCGTCAATCGGTTCGCGAGATATGGGAGTTTGAAGTTAAGGAATGGTTGAGAAAGCATCAAAATTTTCGCAAGTCTGATACTCGAAACCAATAACTGGAATGGCCTAGGGGAAAAGTACAACACAATTGTAATCGGGTAAGTTTCTGGTTTCAGATGCAACAGGAATTTCTAGAGTTCGTCAATCCGTTCGCGATATATGGTAGTTTGAAGTTATGGAATGGTTGAGAAACCATCAAAATTTTCGCAAGTCTGACACTCGAAACCAATAACTACTATGGCCTAGGGCAAAAATACACATACCGTTGTAATCGGGCGAGTTTCTGCTTGCAGATGCAACAGGAATTTCTCGAGTTCATCAATCCGTTCGCGAGATATGGGAGCTTGAAGTTAAGGAATGGTTGAGAAACCATCAAAATTTTCGCAAGTCTGATACTCGAAACCAATAACTACAATGGCCTAGGATAAAAATACACCTACCGTTGTAATCGGGAGAGTTTCTGCTTGCAGATGCAACAGAAATTTTTCGGATTCGTCAATCCGTTCGCGAAATATCGGAGTTTGGAATTAAGAGATGGTTGAGAAACCACCAAAATTTTCGCAAGTCTGATACTCGAAACCAATAACTACTATGCTCTAGGGCAAAAATACAAATACCGTAGTAATCGGGCGGGTTTCTGCTTACAGATGCAACAGGAATTCCTCGAGTTCGTCAATCCGTTCGCGATATATGGGAGTTTGAAGTTATGGAATGGTTGAGAAGCCATCAAAATTTTCGCAAGTCTGACACTCGAAACCAATAACTACTATGGCCTAGGGCAAAAATACACATACCGTTATAAGCGGGCGAGTTTCTGCTTTCATATGCAACAGGAATTTCTCGAGTTCGTCAATCCGTTCGCGAGATATGGAAGTTTGAAGTTAAGGAATGGTTGAGAAACCATCAAAATTTTCGCACGTCTGATACTCGAAACCAATAACTACAATGGCCTAGGGAAAAAATACACATACCGTTGTAAACGGGCGAGTTTCTGCTTTCAGATGCAACAGGAATTTCTCGAGTTCGTCAATCCGTTCGCGAGATATGGGAGTTTGAAGTTAAGGAATGGATGAGAAACTATCAAAATTTTCGCAAGTCTGATACTCGAAACCAATAACTACAATGGCCTAGGGGAAAAATACACCTACCGTTGTAATCGGGAGAGTTTCTACTTTCAGATGCAACAGAAATTTTTCGGATTCGTCAATCCGTTCGCGAAATATCGGAGTTTGGAATTAAGAAATGGTTGAGAAACCACCAAAATTTTCGCAAGTCTGATACTCGAAACCAATAACTACTATGGTCTAGGGCAAAAATACAAATACCGTGGTAATCGGGCGAGTTTCTGCTTACAGATGCTACAGGAATTCCTCGAGTTCGGCAATCCGTTCGCGATATATGGGAGTTTGAACTTATGGAATGGTTGAGAAGCCATCAAAATTTTCGCAAGTGTGTTACTCGAAACAAATAACTGGAACGGCCTAGGGGAAAAGCACAAACACCGTTGTAAACAAGCGAGTTTCTGCTTTCAGATGCATCAGGAATTTCTCGAGTTCGTCAATCCGTTCGCGAGATATGGGAGTTTGAAGTTATGGAATGGTTGAGAAACCATCAAAATTTTCGCAAGTCTGACGCTCGAAACAAATAACTACTATGGCCTAGAGCAAAAATACACACAGCGTTATAAGAGGGCGAGTTTCTGCTTTCAGATGCAACAGGAATTTCTCGAGTTCGTCACTCGGTTCGCGAGATATGGGAGTTTGAAGTTAAGGAATGGTTGAGAAAGCATCAAAATATTCGCAAGTCTGATACTCGAAACCAATAACTGGAATGGCCTAGGGGAAAAGTACAACACCATTGTAATCGGGCAAGTTTCTGCTTTCAGATGCAACTGGAATTTCTAGAGTTCGTCAATCCGTTCGCGATATATGGGAGTTTGAAGTTATGGAATGGTTGAGAAACCATCAAAATTTTCGCAAGTCTGACACTCGAAACCAATAACTACTATGGCCTAGGGCAAAAATACACATACCGTTGTAATCGGGCGAGTTTCTGCTTGCAGATGCAACAGGAATTTCTCGAGTTCGTCAATCCGTTCGCGAGATATGGGAGCTTGAAGTTAAGGAATGGTTGAGAAACCATCAAAATTTTCGCAAGTCTGACACTCGAAACCAATAACTACTATGGTCTAGGGCAAAAATGCGCATACCGTTGTAATTGGGCGAGCTTGTACTTTCAGATGCAAGAGGAATTTCACGAGTTCATCAATCCGTTCGCGATATATGGGAGTTTGAAGTTAAGGAATGGTTGAGAAAGCATCAAAATTTTCGCAAGTCTGATACTCGAAACCAATAACTGGAATAGCCTAGGGGAAAAGTACACACACCATTGTAATCGGGCAAGTTTCTACTTTCAGATTCAACAGGAATTTCTCGAGTTCGTCAGTCCGTTCGCGAGATATGGGAGCTTGAAGTTAACGAATGGTTGAGAAAGCATCAAAATTTTCGCAAGTCTTATAGTCGAAACCAATAACTACTATGGCCTAGGGAAAAAATACTCATACCGCTGTAAACGGGCGAGTTTCTGCTTTCAGATGCAACAGAAATTTCTCGAGTTCGTCAATCCGTTCGCGAGATATGGGAGTTTGAAGCTAAGGAATGGTTGAGAAACCATCAAAATTTTCGCAAGTCTGATACTCGAAACCAATAACTACAATGGCCTAGAGGAAAAATACACCTACCGTAGTAATCGGGATAGTTTCTACTTTCAGATGCAACAGAAATTTTTCGGATTCGTCAATCCGTTCGCCAAATGTCGGAGTTTGGAATTAAGAGATGGTTGAGAAACCACCAAAATTTTCGCAAGTCTGATACTCGAAACCAATAACTACTATGGCCTAGGGCAAAAATAGACATACCGTTGTAATCGGGCGAGTTTCTGCTTTCAGATGCAACAGGAGTTTCTCGAGATCGTCAATCCGTTCGCGAGATATGCGAGTTTGAAGTTGAGGAATGGTTGAGAAACCATCATAATTTTCGGATCTGATACTCGAAACCATTAACTACTATGGTCTAGGACAAAAATGCAAATACCGTGGTAATCGGGCGAGTTTCTGCTTTCAGATGCAACAGGAATTTCTCGAGTTTGTCAATCCGTTCGCGAGATATGGGAGTTTGAAGTTAAGGAATGGTTGAGAAACCATAAAAATTTTCGCAAGTATGATACGCGAAACCAGTAAATACAATGGCCTAGAGGAAAAATACACCTACCGTTGTAATCGGGAGAGTTTCTACTTTCAGATGCAACAGAAATTTTTCGGATTCGTCAATCCGTTCGCGAAATGTCGGAGTTTGGAATTAAGAGATCGTTGAGAAACCACCAAAATTTTCGCAAGTCTGATACTCGAAACCAATAACTACTATGGCCTAGGGCAAAAATAGACATACCGTTGTAATCGGGCGAGTTTCTGCTTTCAGATGCAACAGGAGTTTCTCGAGATCGTCAATCGGTTCGCGAGATATGCGAGTTTGAAGTTGAGGAATGGTTGAGAAACCATCATAATTTTCGGATCTGATACTCGAAACCATTAACTACTATGGTCTAGGGCAAAAATACAAAAACCGTGGTAATCGGGCGAGTTTCTGCTTTCAGATGCAACAGGAATTTCTCGAGTTCGTCAATCCGTTCGCGAGATATGGGAGTTTGAAGTTAAGGAATGGTTGAGAAACCATCAAAATTTTCGCAAGTATGATACGCGAAAACAGTAACTACTATGGTCTAGGGCAAAAATGCGCATACAGTTGTAATTGGGCGAGCTTCTACTTTCAGATGCAAGAGGAATTTCTCGAGTTCATCAATCCGTTCGCGAGATATGGGAGTTTGAAGTTAAGGAATGGTTGAGAAAGCATCAAAATTTTCGCAAGTCTGATACTCGAAACCAATAACTACTATGGCCTAGAGCAAAAATACACACAGCGTTATAAGAGGGCGAGTTTCTACTTTCAGATGCAACAGGAATTTCTCGAGTTCGTCAATCGGTTCGCGAGATATGGGAGTTTGAAGTTAAGGAATGGTTGAGAAAGCATCAAAATTTTCGCAAGTCTGATACTCGAAACCAATAACTGGAATGGCCTAGGGGAAAAGTACAACACAATTGTAATCGGGCAAGTTTCTGCTTTCAGATGCAACAGGAATTTCTAGAGTTCGTCAATCCGTTCGCGATATATGGTAGTTTGAAGTTATGGAATGGTTGAGAAACCATCAAAATTTTCGCAAGTCTGACACTCGAAACCATTAACTGCTATGGTCTAGGACAAAAATGCAAATACCGTGGTAATCGGGCGAGTTTCTGCTTTCAGATGCAACAGGAATTTCTCGAGTTCGTCAATCCGTTCGCGAGATATGGGAGTTTGAAGTTAAGGAATGGTTGAGAAACCATCAAAATTTTCGCAAGTATGATACGCGAAACCAGTAACTACAATGGCCTAGAGGAAAAATACACCTACCGTTGTAATCGGGAGAGTTTCTACTTTCAGATGCAACAGAAATTTTTCGGATTCGTCAATCCGTTCGCGAAATGTCGGAGTTTGGAATTAAGAGATGGTTGAGAAACCACCAAAATTTTCGCAAGTCTGATACTCGAAACCAATAACTACTATGGTCTAGGGCAAAAATGCGCATAGTGTTGTAATTGGGCGAGCTTCTACTTTCAGATGCAAGAGGAATTTCTCGAGTTCATCAATCCGTTCGCGAGATATGGGAGTTTGAAGTTAAGGAATGGTTGTGAAAGCATCAAAATTTTCGCAAGTCTGATACTCGAAACCAATAACTACTATGGCCTAGGGCAAAAATAGACATACCGTTGTAATCGGGCGAGTTTCTGCTTTCAGATGCAACAGGAGTTTCTCGAGATCGTCAATCCGTTCGTGAGATATGCGAGTTTGAAGTTGAGGAATGGTTGAGAAACCATCATAATTTTCGGATCTGATACTCGAAACCATTAACTACTACGGTCTAGGGAAAAATACAAATACCGTGGTAATCGGGCGAGTTTCTGCTTTCAGATGCAACAGGAATTTCTCGAGTTCGTCAATCCGTTCGCGAGATATGGGAGTTTGAAGTTAAGGAATGGTTGAGAAACCATCAAAATTTTCGCAAGTATGATACGCGAAAACAATAACTACTATGGTCTAGGGCAAAAATGCGCATACAGTTGTAATTGGGCGAGCTTCTACTTTCAGATGCAAGAGGAATTTCTCGAGTTCATCAATCCGTTCGCGAGATATGGGAGTTTGAAGTTAAGGAATGGTTGAGAAAGCATCAAAATTTTCGCAAGTCTGATACTCGAAACCAATAACTACTATGGCCTAGGGCAAAAATACACACAGCGTTATAAGAGGGCGAGTTTCTACTTTCAGATGCAACAGGAATTTCTCGAGTTCGTCAATCGGTTCGCGAGATATGGGAGTTTTAAGTTAAGGAATGGTTGAGAAAGCATCAAAATTTTCGCAAGTCTGATACTCGAAACCAATAACTGGAATGGCCTAGGGGAAAAGTACAACACAATTGTAATCGGGCAAGTTTCTGCTTTCAGATGCAACAGGAATTTCTAGAGTTCGTCAATCCGTTCGCGATATATGGTAGTTTGAAGTTATGGAATGGTTGAGAAACCATCAAAATTTTCGCAAGTCTGACACTCGAAACCATTAACTGCTATGGTCTAGGACAAAAATGCAAATACCGTGGTAATCGGGCGAGTTTCTGCTTTCAGATGCAACAGGAATTTCTCGAGTTCGTCAATCCGTTCGCGAGATATGGGAGTTTGAAGTTAAGGAATGGTTGAGAAACCATCAAAATTTTCGCAAGTATGATACGCGAAACCAGTAACTACAATGGCCTAGAGGAAAAATACACCTACCGTTGTAATCGGGAGAGTTTCTACTTTCAGATGCAACAGAAATTTTTCGGATTCGTCAATCCGTTCGCGAAATGTCGGAGTTTGGAATTAAGAGATGGTTGAGAAACCACCAAAATTTTCGCAAGTCTGATACTCGAAACCAATAACTACTATGGTCTAGGGCAAAAATGCGCATAGTGTTGTAATTGGGCGAGCTTCTACTTTCAGATGCAAGAGGAATTTCTCGAGTTCATCAATCCGTTCGCGAGATATGGGAGTTTGAAGTTAAGGAATGGTTGTGAAAGCATCAAAATTTTCGCAAGTCTGATACTCGAAACCAATAACTACTATGGCCTAGGGCAAAAATAGACATACCGTTGTAATCGGGCGAGTTTCTGCTTTCAGATGCAACAGGAGTTTCTCGAGATCGTCAATCCGTTCGTGAGATATGCGAGTTTGAAGTTGAGGAATGGTTGAGAAACCATCATAATTTTCGGATCTGATACTCGAAACCATTAACTACTACGGTCTAGGGAAAAATACAAATACCGTGGTAATCGGGCGAGTTTCTGCTTTCAGATGCAACAGGAATTTCTCGAGTTCGTCAATCCGTTCGCGAGATATGGGAGTTTGAAGTTAAGGAATGGTTGAGAAACCATCAAAATTTTCGCAAGTATGATACGCGAAAACAATAACTACTATGGTCTAGGGCAAAAATGCGCATACAGTTGTAATTGGGCGAGCTTCTACTTTCAGATGCAAGAGGAATTTCTCGAGTTCATCAATCCGTTCGCGAGATATGGGAGTTTGAAGTTAAGGAATGGTTGAGAAAGCATCAAAATTTTCGCAAGTCTGATACTCGAAACCAATAACTACTATGGCCTAGGGCAAAAATACACACAGCGTTATAAGAGGGCGAGTTTCTACTTTCAGATGCAACAGGAATTTCTCGAGTTCGTCAATCGGTTCGCGAGATATGGGAGTTTTAAGTTAAGGAATGGTTGAGAAAGCATCAAAATTTTCGCAAGTCTGATACTCGAAACCAATAACTGGAATGGCCTAGGGGAAAAGTACAACACAATTGTAATCGGGCAAGTTTCTGCTTTCAGATGCAACAGGAATTTCTAGAGTTCGTCAATCCGTTCGCGATATATGGTAGTTTGAAGTTATGGAATGGTTGAGAAACCATCAAAATTTTCGCAAGTCTGACACTCGAAACCAATAACTACTATGGCCTAGGGCAAAAATACACATACCGTTGTAATCGGGCGAGTTTCTGCTTGCAGATGCAACAGGAATTTCTCGAGTTCGTCAATCCGTTCGCGAGATATGGGAGCTTGAAGTTAAGGAATGGTTGAGAAACCATCAAAATTTTCGCAAGTCTGATACTCGAAACCAATAACAACTATGGTCTAGGGCAAAAATGCGCATAGTGTTGTAATTGGGCGAGCTTCTACTTTCAGATGCAAGAGGAATTTCTCGAGTTCAGCAATCCGTTCGCGAGATATGGGAGTTTGAAGTTAAGGAATGGTTGAGAAAGCATCAAAATTTTCGCAAGTCTGATACTCGAAACCAATAACTACTATGGCCTAGGGCAAAAATACACATACCGTTGTAAGCGGGCGAGTTTCTGCTTTCAGATGCAACAGGAATTTCTCGAGTTCGTCAATCCGTTCGCGAGATATGGGAGTTTGAAGTTAAGGAATGGTTGAGAAACCATCATAATTTTCGGAATCTGATACTCGAAACCATTAACTACTATGGTCTACGGCAAAAATACACATACCGTGGTAATCGGACGAGTTTCTGCTTTCAGATGCAACAGGAATTTCTCGAGTTCGTCAATCCGTTCGCGATATATGGGAGTTTGAAGTTATGGTATGGTTGAGAAACCATCAAAATTTTCGCATCTCTGATACTCGAAACCAATAACTACTATGGTCTAGGGAAAAAATGCGCATACCGATGTAATTGGGCGAGCTTCTACTTTCAGATGCAAGAGGAATTTCTCGAGTTCGTCAATCCGTTCGCGAGATATGGGAGTTTCAAGTTAAGGAATGGTTCAGAAGCCATCAAAATTTTCGCAAGTCTGATACTCGAAACCAATAACTGGAATGGCCTAGGGGAAAAGTACACACACCCTTGTAATCGGGCAAGTTTCTACTTTCAGATACAACAGGAATTTCTCGAGTTCGTCAATCCGTTCGCGAGATATGGGAGCTTGAAGTTACGGAATGGATGAGAAACCATCAAAATTTTCGCATGTCTGATACTCGAAACCAATAACTACTATGGTCTAGGGCAAAAATGCGCATACAGTTGTAATTGGGCGAGCTTCTACTTTCAGATGCAAAAGGAATTTCTACAGATCGTCAATCCGTTCGCGAGATATGCGAGTTTGAAGTTGAGGAATGGTTAAGAAACCATCATAATTTTCGGAATCTGATACTCGAAACCAATAACTACTATGGTCTAGGGCAAAAATGCGCATACATTTGTAATTGGGCGAGCTTCTACTTTCAGATGCAAAAGGAATTTCTCGAGTTCATCAATCCGTACGCGAAATATGGGAGTTTGAAGTTAAGGAATGGTTGAGAAAGCATCAAAATTTTCGCAAGTCTGATACTCGAAACCAATAACTACTATGGCCTATGGCAAAAATACACATACCGTTGTAATCAGGCAAGTTTCTACTTTCAGATACAACAGGAATATCTCGAGTTCGTCAATCCGTTCGCGAGATATGGGAGCTTGAAGTTAAGGAATGGTTGAGAAACCATCAAAATTTTCGCAAGTCTGATACTCGAAACCAATAACTGGAATGGCCTAGGGGAAAAGTACACACACCCTTGTAATCGGGCAAGTTTCTACTTTCAGATACAACAGGAATTTCTCGAGTTCGTCAATCCGTTCGCGAGATATGGGAGCTTGAAGTTAAGGAATGGTTGAGAAACCATCAAAATTTTCGCATGTCTGATACTCGAAACCAATAACTACTATGGTCTAGGGCATAAATGCGCATACCGTTGTAATTGGGCGAGCTTCTACTTTCAGATGCAAGAGGAATTTCTCGAGTTCATCAATCCGTTCGCGATATATGGGAGTTTGAAGTTATGGAATGTTTGAGAAACCATCAAAATTTTCGCAAGTCTGACACTCGAAACCAATAACTACTATGGCCTAGGGCAAAAATACACATACCCTTGTAAGCGGGCGTGTTTCTGCTTTCAGATGCAACAGGAATTTCTCGAGTTCGCCAATCCGTTCGCGATATATGGGAGTTTGAAGTTATGGAATGGTTGAGAAACCATCAAAATTTCCGCAAGTCTGACACTCGAAACCAATAACTACTATGGCCTAGGGCAAAAATACACATACCGTTGTAAGCGGGCGAGTTTCTGCTTTCAGATGCAACAGGAATTACTCGAGTTCGTCAATCCGTTGGCGAGATATGGGAGTTTGAATTTAAGGAATGGTTGAGGAACCATCAATATTTTCGCCAATCTGATACTCGAAAACAATAACTACTATGGCCTGGGGCAAAAATACAAATAGCGCTGTAATCGGGCGAGTTTCTACTTTCAGATGCAAGAGGAATTTCTCGAGTTCGTCAATCCGTTCGCGAGATATGGGAGTTTGAAGTTAAGGAATGGTTGAGAAACCATCAAAATGTTCGCAATTCTGATGCTAGAAACGAATAACTGGAATGGCCTAGGGGAAAAGTACACATGCCATTGTAATCGGGCGAGTTTCTACTTTCAGATGCAACAGGAACTTCTCGAGTTCGTCAATCCGTTCGCGTGATATGGGAGTTTGAAGTTAAGGAATGGTCGAGAAACCATCAAAATTTCGCAAGTCTGATACTCGAAACCAATAACTACTATGGCCTATGGCAAAAATACACATACCGTTGTAATCGGGCGAGTTTCTGCTATCAGATGCAACAGGAATTTCTCGAGTTCGTCAATCCGTTCGCCAGATATGGGAGTTTGAAGTTATGGAATGGTTGAGAAACCATCAAAATTTTCGCAAGTCTGATACTCGAAACCAATAACTGGAATGGCCTAGGGGAAAAGTACACACACCATTGTAATCGGGCAAGTTTCTACTTTCAGATACAACAGGAATTTCTCGAGTTCGTCAATCCGTTCGCGAGATATGGGAGTTTCGAGTTAAGGAATGGTTGAGAAAACATCAAAATTTTCGCAAGTCTGATACTCGAAACCAATAACTACTATGGCCTAGTGCAAAAATACACATACCGTTGTAAACGGGCGAGTTTCTGCTTTCAGATGCAACAGGAATTTCTCGAGTTCGTCAATCCGTTCCCGAGATATGGTAGTTTGAAGTTAAGGAATGGTTGAGAAACCATCAAAATTTTCGCAAGCCTTATACTCGAAACCAATAACTACCAATGGCCTAGTGCAAAAATGCACATACAGTTGCAATCGGGCGAGTTTCTGCTTTCAGATTCAACAGGAACTTCTAGAGTTCGTCAATCCGTTCGCGATATATGGGAGTTTGATGTTATGGAATGGTTGAGAAACCATCAAAATTTTCGCAAGTCTGATACTCGAAACCAATAACTGGAATGGCCTAGGGGAAAAGTACACACATCATTGTAATCGGGCAAGTTTCTACATTCAGATACAACAGGAATTTCTCGAGTTCGACAGTCCGTCCGCGAGATATGGGAGCTTGAAGTTAAGGAATGGTTGAGAAACCATCAAAATTTTCGCAAGTCTGATACTCGAAACCAATAACTACTATGGTCTAGGACAAAAATGCGCATACCGTTGTATTTGGGCGAGCTTCTACTTTCAGATGAAAGAGGAATTTCTCGAGTTCATCAATCCGTTCGCGAGATATGGGAGCTTGAAATTAAGGAATGGTTGAGATACCATCAAAATTTTCGCAAGTCTGATACTCGAAACAAATAACTACTATGGTCTAGGGCAAAAATGCGGATACCGTCGTAATCGGGCGAGTTTCTGCTTTCAGATGCAACAGGAGTTTCTCGAGATCGTCAATCCGTTCGCGAGATATGCGAGTTTGAAGTTGAGGAATGGTTGAGAAACCATCATAATTTTCGGAATCTGATACTCGAAACCATTAACTACTATGGTCCAGGGCAAAAATACAAATACCGTGGTAATCGGAAGAGTTTCTGCTTTCAGATGCAACAGGAATTTCCGGAGTTCGTTAATCCGTTCGCGAGATGTGGGAGTTTGAAGTTAAGGAATGGTTGAGAAAGCATCAAAATTTTCGCAAGTCTGATACTCGAAACCAATAACTACTATGGCCTAGGGCAAAAATACACATACCGTTGTAAGCGGGAGAGTTTCTGCTTTCAGATGCAACCGGAGTTTCTCCAGATCGTCAATCCGTTCGCGAGATATGCGAGTTTGAAGTTGAGGAATGGTTGGGAAACCATCATAATTTTCGGAATCTGATACTCGAAACCATTAACTACTATGGTCTAGGGCAAAAATACACATACCGTGGTAATCGGACGAGTTTCTGCTTTCAGATGCAACTGGAATTTCTCGAGTTCGTCAATCCATTCCCGAGATATGGGAGTTTGAAGTTAAGGAATGGTTGAGAAACCATCAAAATTTTCGCAAGTCTTATACTCGAAACCAATAACTACCAATGGCCTAGTGCAAAAATGCACATACAGTTGCAATCGGGCGAGTTTCTGCTTTCAGATTCAACAGGAATTTCTAGAGTTCGTCAATCCGTTCGCGATATATGGGAGTTTGATGTTATGGAATGGTTGAGAAACCATCAAAATTTTCGCAAGTCTGATACTCGAAACCAGTAACTGGAATGGCCTAGGGGAATAGTACACACAACATTGTAATCGGGCAAGTTTCTACTTTCAGATACAACAGGAATTTCTCGAGTTCGTCAATCCGTTCGCGAGATATGGAAGCTTGAAGTTAAGGAATGGTAGACAAACCATCAAAATTTTCGCAAGTCTGATACTCGAAACCAATAACTACTATGGTCTAGGGCAAAAACGCGCATACCGTTGTAATCGGGCGAGTTGCTGCTTTCAGATGCAACAGGAATTTCGCGAGTTCGTCAATCCGTTGGCGAGATATGGGAGTTTGAAGTTAAGGAATGGTTGAGAAACCATCAAAATTTTCGCAAGTCTTATACACGAAACCAGTAACTAGTATGGCCTAGTACAAAAATGCACATACCGTTGTAATCGGGCGAGTTTCTGATTTCAGATGCCACAGGAATTTCTCGAGTTGGTCAATCCGTTCGCGAGGTATGGGAGTTTGAAGTTAAGGAATGGTTGAAAAACCATCAAAATTTTCGCAAGTCTGATACTCGAAACCAATAACTGGAATGGCCTAGGGGAAAAGTACACACACCATTGTAATCGGGCAAGTTTCTACTTTCAGATACAACAGGAATTTCTCGAGTTCGTCAATCCGTTCGCGAGATATGGGAGTTTGAAGTTATGGAATGGTTGAGAAACCATCAAAATTTCCGCAAGTCTGACACTCGAAACCAATAACTACTATGGCCTAGGGCAAAAATACACATACCGTTGTAATCGGGCGAGTTTCTGCTTGCAGATGCAACAGGAATTTCTCGAGTTCGTCAATCCGTTCGCGAGATATGGGAGCTTGAAGTTAAGGAATGGTTGAGAAACCATCAAAATTTTCGCAAGTCTGACACTCGAAACCAATAACTACTATGGTCTAGGGCAAAAATGCGCATACCGTTGTAATTGGGCGAGCTTGTACTTTCAGATGCAAGAGGAATTTCACGAGTTCATCAATCCGTTCGCGATATATGGGAGTTTGAAGTTAAGGAATGGTTGAGAAAGCATCAAAATTTTCGCAAGTCTGATACTCGAAACCAATAACTGGAATAGCCTAGGGGAAAAGTACACACACCATTGTAATCGGGCAAGTTTCTACTTTCAGATTCAACAGGAATTTCTCGAGTTCGTCAGTCCGTTCGCGAGATATGGGAGCTTGAAGTTAACGAATGGTTGAGAAAGCATCAAAATTTTCGCAAGTCTTATAGTCGAAACCAATAACTACTATGGCCTAGGGAAAAAATACTCATACCGCTGTAAACGGGCGAGTTTCTGCTTTCAGATGCAACAGAAATTTCTCGAGTTCGTCAATCCGTTCGCGAGATATGGGAGTTTGAAGCTAAGGAATGGTTGAGAAACCATCAAAATTTTCGCAAGTCTGATACTCGAAACCAATAACTACAATGGCCTAGAGGAAAAATACACCTACCGTAGTAATCGGGATAGTTTCTACTTTCAGATGCAACAGAAATTTTTCGGATTCGTCAATCCGTTCGCCAAATGTCGGAGTTTGGAATTAAGAGATGGTTGAGAAACCACCAAAATTTTCGCAAGTCTGATACTCGAAACCAATAACTACTATGGCCTAGGGCAAAAATAGACATACCGTTGTAATCGGGCGAGTTTCTGCTTTCAGATGCAACAGGAGTTTCTCGAGATCGTCAATCCGTTCGCGAGATATGCGAGTTTGAAGTTGAGGAATGGTTGAGAAACCATCATAATTTTCGGATCTGATACTCGAAACCATTAACTACTATGGTCTAGGACAAAAATGCAAATACCGTGGTAATCGGGCGAGTTTCTGCTTTCAGATGCAACAGGAATTTCTCGAGTTTGTCAATCCGTTCGCGAGATATGGGAGTTTGAAGTTAAGGAATGGTTGAGAAACCATAAAAATTTTCGCAAGTATGATACGCGAAACCAGTAAATACAATGGCCTAGAGGAAAAATACACCTACCGTTGTAATCGGGAGAGTTTCTACTTTCAGATGCAACAGAAATTTTTCGGATTCGTCAATCCGTTCGCGAAATGTCGGAGTTTGGAATTAAGAGATCGTTGAGAAACCACCAAAATTTTCGCAAGTCTGATACTCGAAACCAATAACTACTATGGCCTAGGGCAAAAATAGACATACCGTTGTAATCGGGCGAGTTTCTGCTTTCAGATGCAACAGGAGTTTCTCGAGATCGTCAATCGGTTCGCGAGATATGCGAGTTTGAAGTTGAGGAATGGTTGAGAAACCATCATAATTTTCGGATCTGATACTCGAAACCATTAACTACTATGGTCTAGGGCAAAAATACAAAAACCGTGGTAATCGGGCGAGTTTCTGCTTTCAGATGCAACAGGAATTTCTCGAGTTCGTCAATCCGTTCGCGAGATATGGGAGTTTGAAGTTAAGGAATGGTTGAGAAACCATCAAAATTTTCGCAAGTATGATACGCGAAAACAGTAACTACTATGGTCTAGGGCAAAAATGCGCATACAGTTGTAATTGGGCGAGCTTCTACTTTCAGATGCAAGAGGAATTTCTCGAGTTCATCAATCCGTTCGCGAGATATGGGAGTTTGAAGTTAAGGAATGGTTGAGAAAGCATCAAAATTTTCGCAAGTCTGATACTCGAAACCAATAACTACTATGGCCTAGAGCAAAAATACACACAGCGTTATAAGAGGGCGAGTTTCTACTTTCAGATGCAACAGGAATTTCTCGAGTTCGTCAATCGGTTCGCGAGATATGGGAGTTTGAAGTTAAGGAATGGTTGAGAAAGCATCAAAATTTTCGCAAGTCTGATACTCGAAACCAATAACTGGAATGGCCTAGGGGAAAAGTACAACACAATTGTAATCGGGCAAGTTTCTGCTTTCAGATGCAACAGGAATTTCTAGAGTTCGTCAATCCGTTCGCGATATATGGTAGTTTGAAGTTATGGAATGGTTGAGAAACCATCAAAATTTTCGCAAGTCTGACACTCGAAACCATTAACTGCTATGGTCTAGGACAAAAATGCAAATACCGTGGTAATCGGGCGAGTTTCTGCTTTCAGATGCAACAGGAATTTCTCGAGTTCGTCAATCCGTTCGCGAGATATGGGAGTTTGAAGTTAAGGAATGGTTGAGAAACCATCAAAATTTTCGCAAGTATGATACGCGAAACCAGTAACTACAATGGCCTAGAGGAAAAATACACCTACCGTTGTAATCGGGAGAGTTTCTACTTTCAGATGCAACAGAAATTTTTCGGATTCGTCAATCCGTTCGCGAAATGTCGGAGTTTGGAATTAAGAGATGGTTGAGAAACCACCAAAATTTTCGCAAGTCTGATACTCGAAACCAATAACTACTATGGTCTAGGGCAAAAATGCGCATAGTGTTGTAATTGGGCGAGCTTCTACTTTCAGATGCAAGAGGAATTTCTCGAGTTCATCAATCCGTTCGCGAGATATGGGAGTTTGAAGTTAAGGAATGGTTGTGAAAGCATCAAAATTTTCGCAAGTCTGATACTCGAAACCAATAACTACTATGGCCTAGGGCAAAAATAGACATACCGTTGTAATCGGGCGAGTTTCTGCTTTCAGATGCAACAGGAGTTTCTCGAGATCGTCAATCCGTTCGTGAGATATGCGAGTTTGAAGTTGAGGAATGGTTGAGAAACCATCATAATTTTCGGATCTGATACTCGAAACCATTAACTACTACGGTCTAGGGAAAAATACAAATACCGTGGTAATCGGGCGAGTTTCTGCTTTCAGATGCAACAGGAATTTCTCGAGTTCGTCAATCCGTTCGCGAGATATGGGAGTTTGAAGTTAAGGAATGGTTGAGAAACCATCAAAATTTTCGCAAGTATGATACGCGAAAACAATAACTACTATGGTCTAGGGCAAAAATGCGCATACAGTTGTAATTGGGCGAGCTTCTACTTTCAGATGCAAGAGGAATTTCTCGAGTTCATCAATCCGTTCGCGAGATATGGGAGTTTGAAGTTAAGGAATGGTTGAGAAAGCATCAAAATTTTCGCAAGTCTGATACTCGAAACCAATAACTACTATGGCCTAGGGCAAAAATACACACAGCGTTATAAGAGGGCGAGTTTCTACTTTCAGATGCAACAGGAATTTCTCGAGTTCGTCAATCGGTTCGCGAGATATGGGAGTTTTAAGTTAAGGAATGGTTGAGAAAGCATCAAAATTTTCGCAAGTCTGATACTCGAAACCAATAACTGGAATGGCCTAGGGGAAAAGTACAACACAATTGTAATCGGGCAAGTTTCTGCTTTCAGATGCAACAGGAATTTCTAGAGTTCGTCAATCCGTTCGCGATATATGGTAGTTTGAAGTTATGGAATGGTTGAGAAACCATCAAAATTTTCGCAAGTCTGACACTCGAAACCATTAACTGCTATGGTCTAGGACAAAAATGCAAATACCGTGGTAATCGGGCGAGTTTCTGCTTTCAGATGCAACAGGAATTTCTCGAGTTCGTCAATCCGTTCGCGAGATATGGGAGTTTGAAGTTAAGGAATGGTTGAGAAACCATCAAAATTTTCGCAAGTATGATACGCGAAACCAGTAACTACAATGGCCTAGAGGAAAAATACACCTACCGTTGTAATCGGGAGAGTTTCTACTTTCAGATGCAACAGAAATTTTTCGGATTCGTCAATCCGTTCGCGAAATGTCGGAGTTTGGAATTAAGAGATGGTTGAGAAACCACCAAAATTTTCGCAAGTCTGATACTCGAAACCAATAACTACTATGGTCTAGGGCAAAAATGCGCATAGTGTTGTAATTGGGCGAGCTTCTACTTTCAGATGCAAGAGGAATTTCTCGAGTTCATCAATCCGTTCGCGAGATATGGGAGTTTGAAGTTAAGGAATGGTTGTGAAAGCATCAAAATTTTCGCAAGTCTGATACTCGAAACCAATAACTACTATGGCCTAGGGCAAAAATAGACATACCGTTGTAATCGGGCGAGTTTCTGCTTTCAGATGCAACAGGAGTTTCTCGAGATCGTCAATCCGTTCGTGAGATATGCGAGTTTGAAGTTGAGGAATGGTTGAGAAACCATCATAATTTTCGGATCTGATACTCGAAACCATTAACTACTACGGTCTAGGGAAAAATACAAATACCGTGGTAATCGGGCGAGTTTCTGCTTTCAGATGCAACAGGAATTTCTCGAGTTCGTCAATCCGTTCGCGAGATATGGGAGTTTGAAGTTAAGGAATGGTTGAGAAACCATCAAAATTTTCGCAAGTATGATACGCGAAAACAATAACTACTATGGTCTAGGGCAAAAATGCGCATACAGTTGTAATTGGGCGAGCTTCTACTTTCAGATGCAAGAGGAATTTCTCGAGTTCATCAATCCGTTCGCGAGATATGGGAGTTTGAAGTTAAGGAATGGTTGAGAAAGCATCAAAATTTTCGCAAGTCTGATACTCGAAACCAATAACTACTATGGCCTAGGGCAAAAATACACACAGCGTTATAAGAGGGCGAGTTTCTACTTTCAGATGCAACAGGAATTTCTCGAGTTCGTCAATCGGTTCGCGAGATATGGGAGTTTTAAGTTAAGGAATGGTTGAGAAAGCATCAAAATTTTCGCAAGTCTGATACTCGAAACCAATAACTGGAATGGCCTAGGGGAAAAGTACAACACAATTGTAATCGGGCAAGTTTCTGCTTTCAGATGCAACAGGAATTTCTAGAGTTCGTCAATCCGTTCGCGATATATGGTAGTTTGAAGTTATGGAATGGTTGAGAAACCATCAAAATTTTCGCAAGTCTGACACTCGAAACCAATAACTACTATGGCCTAGGGCAAAAATACACATACCGTTGTAATCGGGCGAGTTTCTGCTTGCAGATGCAACAGGAATTTCTCGAGTTCGTCAATCCGTTCGCGAGATATGGGAGCTTGAAGTTAAGGAATGGTTGAGAAACCATCAAAATTTTCGCAAGTCTGATACTCGAAACCAATAACAACTATGGTCTAGGGCAAAAATGCGCATAGTGTTGTAATTGGGCGAGCTTCTACTTTCAGATGCAAGAGGAATTTCTCGAGTTCAGCAATCCGTTCGCGAGATATGGGAGTTTGAAGTTAAGGAATGGTTGAGAAAGCATCAAAATTTTCGCAAGTCTGATACTCGAAACCAATAACTACTATGGCCTAGGGCAAAAATACACATACCGTTGTAAGCGGGCGAGTTTCTGCTTTCAGATGCAACAGGAATTTCTCGAGTTCGTCAATCCGTTCGCGAGATATGGGAGTTTGAAGTTAAGGAATGGTTGAGAAACCATCATAATTTTCGGAATCTGATACTCGAAACCATTAACTACTATGGTCTACGGCAAAAATACACATACCGTGGTAATCGGACGAGTTTCTGCTTTCAGATGCAACAGGAATTTCTCGAGTTCGTCAATCCGTTCGCGATATATGGGAGTTTGAAGTTATGGTATGGTTGAGAAACCATCAAAATTTTCGCATCTCTGATACTCGAAACCAATAACTACTATGGTCTAGGGCAAAAATGCGCATACCGATGTAATTGGGCGAGCTTCTACTTTCAGATGCAAGAGGAATTTCTCGAGTTCGTCAATCCGTTCGCGAGATATGGGAGTTTCAAGTTAAGGAATGGTTCAGAAGCCATCAAAATTTTCGCAAGTCTGATACTCGAAACCAATAACTGGAATGGCCTAGGGGAAAAGTACACACACCCTTGTAATCGGGCAAGTTTCTACTTTCAGATACAACAGGAATTTCTCGAGTTCGTCAATCCGTTCGCGAGATATGGGAGCTTGAAGTTACGGAATGGATGAGAAACCATCAAAATTTTCGCATGTCTGATACTCGAAACCAATAACTACTATGGTCTAGGGCAAAAATGCGCATACAGTTGTAATTGGGCGAGCTTCTACTTTCAGATGCAAAAGGAATTTCTACAGATCGTCAATCCGTTCGCGAGATATGCGAGTTTGAAGTTGAGGAATGGTTAAGAAACCATCATAATTTTCGGAATCTGATACTCGAAACCAATAACTACTATGGTCTAGGGCAAAAATGCGCATACATTTGTAATTGGGCGAGCTTCTACTTTCAGATGCAAAAGGAATTTCTCGAGTTCATCAATCCGTACGCGAAATATGGGAGTTTGAAGTTAAGGAATGGTTGAGAAAGCATCAAAATTTTCGCAAGTCTGATACTCGAAACCAATAACTACTATGGCCTATGGCAAAAATACACATACCGTTGTAATCAGGCAAGTTTCTACTTTCAGATACAACAGGAATATCTCGAGTTCGTCAATCCGTTCGCGAGATATGGGAGCTTGAAGTTAAGGAATGGTTGAGAAACCATCAAAATTTTCGCAAGTCTGATACTCGAAACCAATAACTGGAATGGCCTAGGGGAAAAGTACACACACCCTTGTAATCGGGCAAGTTTCTACTTTCAGATACAACAGGAATTTCTCGAGTTCGTCAATCCGTTCGCGAGATATGGGAGCTTGAAGTTAAGGAATGGTTGAGAAACCATCAAAATTTTCGCATGTCTGATACTCGAAACCAATAACTACTATGGTCTAGGGCATAAATGCGCATACCGTTGTAATTGGGCGAGCTTCTACTTTCAGATGCAAGAGGAATTTCTCGAGTTCATCAATCCGTTCGCGATATATGGGAGTTTGAAGTTATGGAATGTTTGAGAAACCATCAAAATTTTCGCAAGTCTGACACTCGAAACCAATAACTACTATGGCCTAGGGCAAAAATACACATACCCTTGTAAGCGGGCGTGTTTCTGCTTTCAGATGCAACAGGAATTTCTCGAGTTCGCCAATCCGTTCGCGATATATGGGAGTTTGAAGTTATGGAATGGTTGAGAAACCATCAAAATTTCCGCAAGTCTGACACTCGAAACCAATAACTACTATGGCCTAGGGCAAAAATACACATACCGTTGTAAGCGGGCGAGTTTCTGCTTTCAGATGCAACAGGAATTACTCGAGTTCGTCAATCCGTTGGCGAGATATGGGAGTTTGAATTTAAGGAATGGTTGAGGAACCATCAATATTTTCGCCAATCTGATACTCGAAAACAATAACTACTATGGCCTGGGGCAAAAATACAAATAGCGCTGTAATCGGGCGAGTTTCTACTTTCAGATGCAAGAGGAATTTCTCGAGTTCGTCAATCCGTTCGCGAGATATGGGAGTTTGAAGTTAAGGAATGGTTGAGAAACCATCAAAATGTTCGCAATTCTGATGCTAGAAACGAATAACTGGAATGGCCTAGGGGAAAAGTACACATGCCATTGTAATCGGGCGAGTTTCTACTTTCAGATGCAACAGGAACTTCTCGAGTTCGTCAATCCGTTCGCGTGATATGGGAGTTTGAAGTTAAGGAATGGTCGAGAAACCATCAAAATTTCGCAAGTCTGATACTCGAAACCAATAACTACTATGGCCTATGGCAAAAATACACATACCGTTGTAATCGGGCGAGTTTCTGCTATCAGATGCAACAGGAATTTCTCGAGTTCGTCAATCCGTTCGCCAGATATGGGAGTTTGAAGTTATGGAATGGTTGAGAAACCATCAAAATTTTCGCAAGTCTGATACTCGAAACCAATAACTGGAATGGCCTAGGGGAAAAGTACACACACCATTGTAATCGGGCAAGTTTCTACTTTCAGATACAACAGGAATTTCTCGAGTTCGTCAATCCGTTCGCGAGATATGGGAGTTTCGAGTTAAGGAATGGTTGAGAAAACATCAAAATTTTCGCAAGTCTGATACTCGAAACCAATAACTACTATGGCCTAGTGCAAAAATACACATACCGTTGTAAACGGGCGAGTTTCTGCTTTCAGATGCAACAGGAATTTCTCGAGTTCGTCAATCCGTTCCCGAGATATGGTAGTTTGAAGTTAAGGAATGGTTGAGAAACCATCAAAATTTTCGCAAGCCTTATACTCGAAACCAATAACTACCAATGGCCTAGTGCAAAAATGCACATACAGTTGCAATCGGGCGAGTTTCTGCTTTCAGATTCAACAGGAACTTCTAGAGTTCGTCAATCCGTTCGCGATATATGGGAGTTTGATGTTATGGAATGGTTGAGAAACCATCAAAATTTTCGCAAGTCTGATACTCGAAACCAATAACTGGAATGGCCTAGGGGAAAAGTACACACATCATTGTAATCGGGCAAGTTTCTACATTCAGATACAACAGGAATTTCTCGAGTTCGACAGTCCGTCCGCGAGATATGGGAGCTTGAAGTTAAGGAATGGTTGAGAAACCATCAAAATTTTCGCAAGTCTGATACTCGAAACCAATAACTACTATGGTCTAGGACAAAAATGCGCATACCGTTGTATTTGGGCGAGCTTCTACTTTCAGATGAAAGAGGAATTTCTCGAGTTCATCAATCCGTTCGCGAGATATGGGAGCTTGAAATTAAGGAATGGTTGAGATACCATCAAAATTTTCGCAAGTCTGATACTCGAAACAAATAACTACTATGGTCTAGGGCAAAAATGCGGATACCGTCGTAATCGGGCGAGTTTCTGCTTTCAGATGCAACAGGAGTTTCTCGAGATCGTCAATCCGTTCGCGAGATATGCGAGTTTGAAGTTGAGGAATGGTTGAGAAACCATCATAATTTTCGGAATCTGATACTCGAAACCATTAACTACTATGGTCCAGGGCAAAAATACAAATACCGTGGTAATCGGAAGAGTTTCTGCTTTCAGATGCAACAGGAATTTCCGGAGTTCGTTAATCCGTTCGCGAGATGTGGGAGTTTGAAGTTAAGGAATGGTTGAGAAAGCATCAAAATTTTCGCAAGTCTGATACTCGAAACCAATAACTACTATGGCCTAGGGCAAAAATACACATACCGTTGTAAGCGGGAGAGTTTCTGCTTTCAGATGCAACCGGAGTTTCTCCAGATCGTCAATCCGTTCGCGAGATATGCGAGTTTGAAGTTGAGGAATGGTTGGGAAACCATCATAATTTTCGGAATCTGATACTCGAAACCATTAACTACTATGGTCTAGGGCAAAAATACACATACCGTGGTAATCGGACGAGTTTCTGCTTTCAGATGCAACTGGAATTTCTCGAGTTCGTCAATCCATTCCCGAGATATGGGAGTTTGAAGTTAAGGAATGGTTGAGAAACCATCAAAATTTTCGCAAGTCTTATACTCGAAACCAATAACTACCAATGGCCTAGTGCAAAAATGCACATACAGTTGCAATCGGGCGAGTTTCTGCTTTCAGATTCAACAGGAATTTCTAGAGTTCGTCAATCCGTTCGCGATATATGGGAGTTTGATGTTATGGAATGGTTGAGAAACCATCAAAATTTTCGCAAGTCTGATACTCGAAACCAGTAACTGGAATGGCCTAGGGGAATAGTACACACAACATTGTAATCGGGCAAGTTTCTACTTTCAGATACAACAGGAATTTCTCGAGTTCGTCAATCCGTTCGCGAGATATGGAAGCTTGAAGTTAAGGAATGGTAGACAAACCATCAAAATTTTCGCAAGTCTGATACTCGAAACCAATAACTACTATGGTCTAGGGCAAAAATGCGCATACCGTTGTAATCGGGCGAGTTGCTGCTTTCAGATGCAACAGGAATTTCGCGAGTTCGTCAATCCGTTGGCGAGATATGGGAGTTTGAAGTTAAGGAATGGTTGAGAAACCATCAAAATTTTCGCAAGTCTTATACACGAAACCAGTAACTAGTATGGCCTAGTACAAAAATGCACATACCGTTGTAATCGGGCGAGTTTCTGATTTCAGATGCCACAGGAATTTCTCGAGTTGGTCAATCCGTTCGCGAGGTATGGGAGTTTGAAGTTAAGGAATGGTTGAAAAACCATCAAAATTTTCGCAAGTCTGATACTCGAAACCAATAACTGGAATGGCCTAGGGGAAAAGTACACACACCATTGTAATCGGGCAAGTTTCTACTTTCAGATACAACAGGAATTTCTCGAGTTCGTCAATCCGTTCGCGAGATATGGGAGTTTGAAGTTATGGAATGGTTGAGAAACCATCAAAATTTCCGCAAGTCTGACACTCGAAACCAATAACTACTATGGCCTAGGGCAAAAATACAAATAGCGCTGTAATCGGGCGAGTTTCTACTTTCAGATGCAAGAGGAATTTCTCGAGTTCGTCAATCCGTTCGCGAGATATGGGAGTTTGAAGTTAAGGAATGGTTGAGAAAGCATCAACATTTTCGCAAGTCTGATACTCGAAACCAATAACTACTATGACCTAAGGCAAAAATAGACATACCGTTGTAATCGGGCGAGTTTCTGCTTTCAGATGCAACAGGAGTTTCTCGAGATCGTCAATCCGTTCGCGAGATATGCGAGTTTGAAGTTGAGGAATAGTTGAGTAACCATCCTAATTTTCGGAATCTGATACTCCAAACCATTAACTACTATGGTCTAGGGCAAAAATACACACACCGTGGTAATCGGACGAGTTTCTGCTTTCAGATGCAACAGGAATTTCTCGAGTTCGTCAATCCGTTCGCGAGATATGGGAGTTTGAAGTTATGGAATGGTTGAGAAACCATCAAAATTTCCGCAAGTCTGACACTCGAAACCAATAACTACTATGGCCTAGGGCAAAAATACCCATACCGTTGTAATCAGGCAAGTTTCTACTTTCAGATACAACAGGAATATCTCGAGTTCGTCAATCCGTTCGCGAGATATGGGAGCTTGAAGTTAAGGAATGGTTGAGAAACCATCAAAATTTTCGCAAGTCTGATACTCGAAACCAATAACTGGAATGGCCTAGGGGAAAAGTACACACACCCTTGTAATCGGGCAAGTTTCTACTTTCAGATACAACAGGAATTTCTCGAGTTCGCCAATCCGTTCGCGATATATGGGAGTTTGAAGTTATGGAATGGTTGAGAAACCATCAAAATTTCCGCAAGTCTGACACTCGAAACCAATAACTACTATGGCCTAGGGCAAAAATACACATACCGTTGTAAGCGGGCGTGTTTCTGCTTTCAGATGCAACAGGAATTTCTCGAGTTCGCCAATCCGTTCGCGATATATGGAAGTTTGAAGTTATGGAATGGTTGAGAAACCATCAAAATTTCCGCAAGTCTGACACTCGAAACCAATAACTACTATGGTCTAGGGCAAAAATGCGCATACAGTTGTAATTGGGCGAGCTTCTACTTTCAGATGCAAAAGGAATTTCTCCAGATCGTCAATCCGTTCGCGAGATATGCGAGTTTGAAGTTGAGGAATGGTTGAGAAACCATCATAATTTTCGGAATCCGATACTCGAAACCAATAACTACTATGGTCTAGGTCATAAATGCGCATACCGTTGTAATGGGCGAGCTTCTACTTTCAGATGCAAGAGGAATTTCTCGAGTTCATCAATCCGTTCGCGATATATGGGAGTTTGAAGTTATGGAATGGTTGAGAAACCATCAAAATTTCCGCAAGTCTGACACTCGAAACCAATAACTACTATGGCCTAGGGCAAAAATACACATACCGTTGTAAGCGGGCGTGTTTCTGCTTTCAGATGCAACAGGAATTTCTCGAGTTCGCCAATCCGTTCGCGATATATGGGAGTTTGAAGTTATGGAATGGTTGAGAAACCATCAAAATTTCCGCAAGTCTGACACTCGAAACCAATAACTACTATGGCCTAGGGCAAAAATACAAATAGCGCTGTAATCGGGCGAGTTTCTACTTTCAGATGCAAGAGGAATTTCTCGAGTTCGTCAATCCGTTCGCGAGATATGGGAGTTTGAAGTTAAGGAATGGTTGAGAAACCATCAAAATGTTCGCAATTCTGATGCTAGAAACGAATAACTGGAATGGCCTAGGGGAAAAGTACACATGCCATTGTAATCGGGCGAGTTTCTACTTTCAGATGCAACAGGAACTTCTCGAGTTCGTCAATCCGTTCGCGTGATATGGGAGTTTGAAGTTAAGGAATGGTCGAGAAACCATCAAAATTTCGCAAGTCTGATACTCGAAACCAATAACTACTATGGCCTATGGCAAAAATACACATACCGTTGTAATCGGGCGAGTTTCTGCTATCAGATGCAACAGGAATTTCTCGAGTTCGCCAATCCGTTCGCGATATATGGGAGCTTGAAATTAAGGAATGGTTGAGATACCATCAAAATTTTCGCAAGTCTGATACTCGAAACCAATAACTACTATGGTCTATGGCAAAAATGCGGATGCCGTTGTAATCGGGCGAGTTTCTGCTTTCAGATGCAACAGGAGTTTCTCGAGATCGTCAATCCGTTCGCGAGATATGCGAGTTTGAAGTTGAGGAATGGTTGAGAAACCATCATAATTTTCGGAATCTGATACTCGAAACCATTAACTACTATGGTCCAGGGCAAAAATACAAATACCGTGGTAATCGGAAGAGTTTCTGCTTTCAAATGCAACAGGAATTTCCGGAGTTCGTCAATCCGTTCGCGAGATGTGGGAGTTTGAAGTTAAGGAATGGTTGAGAAAGCATCAAAATTTTCGCAAGTCTGATACTCGAAACCAATAACTACTATGGCCTAGGGCAAAAATACACATACCGTTGTAAGCGGGAGAGTTTCTGCTTTCAGATGCAACAGGAGTTTCTCCAGATCGTCAATCCGTTCGCGAGATATGCGAGTTTGAAGTTGAGGAATGGTTGAGAAACCATCATAATTTTCGGAATCTGATACTCGAAACCATTAACTACTATGGTCTAGGGCAAAAATACACATACCGTGGTAATCGGACGAGTTTCTGCTTTCAGATGCAACTGGAATTTCTCGAGTTCGTCAATCCATTCCCGAGATATGGGAGTTTGAAGTTAAGGAATGGTTGAGAAACCATCAAAATTTTCGCAAGTCTTATACTCGAAACCAAGAACTACCAATGGCCTAGTGCAAAAATGCACATACAGTTGCAATCGGGCGAGTTTCTGCTTTCAGATTCAACAGGAATTTCTAGAGTTCGTCAATCCGTTCGCGATATATGGGAGGTTGATGTTATGGAATGGTTGAGAAACCATCAAAATTTTCGCAAGTCTGATACTCGAAACCAGTAACTGGAATGGCCTAGGGGAATAGTACACACAACATTGTAATCGGGCAAGTTTCTACTTTCAGATACAACAGGAATTTCTCGAGTTCGTCAATCCGTTCGCGAGATATGGGAGCTTGAAGTTAAGGAATGGTTGAGAAACCATCAAAATTTTCGCAAGTCTGATACTCGAAACCAATAACTACAATGGCCTAGGGGAAAAATACACCTGCCGTTGTAATCGGGAGAGTTTCTACTTTCAGATGCAACAGAAATTTTTCGGATTCGTCAATCCGTTCGCGAAATATCGGAGTTTGGAATTAAGAGATGGTTGAGAAACCATCAAAATTTCCGCAAGTCTGACACTCGAAACCAATAACGACTATGGTCTAGGGCAAAAATGCGCATACAGTTGTAATTGGGCGAGCTTCTACTTTCAGATGCAAAAGGAATTTCTCCAGATCGTCAATCCGTTCGCGAGATATGCGAGTTTGAAGTTGAGGAATGGTTGAGAAACCATCATAATTTTCGGAATCCGATACTCGAAACCAATAACTACTATGGTCTAGGGCAAAAATGCGCATACATTTGTAATTGGGCGAGCTTCTACTTTCAGATGCAAAAGGAATTTCTCGAGTTCGTCAATCCGTTCGCGAGATATGGGAGCTTGAAGTTAAGGAATGGTTGAGAAACCATCAAAATTTTCGCATGTCTGATACTCGAAACCAATAACTACTATGGTCTAGGACATAAATGCGCATACCGTTGTAATGGGCGAGCTTCTACTTTCAGATGCAAGAGGAATTTCTCGAGTTCATCAATCCGTTCGCGATATATGGGAGTTTGAAGTTATGGAATGGTTGAGAAACCATCAAAATTTCCGCAAGTCTGACACTCGAAACCAATAACTGCTATGGCCTAGGGCAAAAATACACATACCGTTGTAAGCGGGCGTGTTTCTGCTTTCAGATGCAACAGGAATTTCTCGAGTTCGCCAATCCGTTCGCGATATATGGGAGTTTGAATTTATGGAATGGTTGAGAAACCATCAAAATTTCCGCAAGTCTGACACTCGAAACCAATAACTACTATGGCCTAGGGCAAAAATACACATACCGTTGTAAGCGGGCGAGTTTCTGCTTTCAGATGCAACAGGAATTACTCGAGTTCGTCAATCCGTTGGCGAGATATGGGAGTTTGAATTTAAGGAATGGTTGAGAAACCATCAATATTTTCGCCAATCTGATACTCGAAACCAATAACTACTATGGCCTGGGGCAAAAATACAAATAGCGCTGTAATCGGGCGAGTTTCTACTTTCAGATGCAAGAGGAATTTCTCGAGTTCGTCAATCCGTTCGCGAGATATGGGAGTTTGAAGTTAAGGAATGGTTGAGAAACCATCAAAATGTTCGCAATTCTGATGCTAGAAACGAATAACTGGAATGGCCTAGGGGAAAAGTACACATGCCACTGTAATCGGGCGAGTTTCTACTTTCAGATGCAACAGGAACTTCTCGAGTTCGTCAATCCGTTCGCGTGATATGGGAGTTTGAAGTTAAGGAATGGTTGAGAAACCATCAAAATTTCGCAAGTCTGATACTCGAAACCAATAACTACTATGGCCTATGGCAAAAATACACATACCGTTGTAATCGGGCGAGTTTCTGCTATCAGATGCAACAGGAATTTCTCGAGTTCGTCAATCCGTTCGCCAGATATGGGAGCTTGAAATTAAGGAATGGTTGTGATACCATCAAAATTTTCGCAAGTCTGATACTCGAAACCAATAACTACTATGGTCTATGGCAAAAATGCGGATACCGTTGTAATCGGGCGAGTTTCTGCTTTCAGATGCAACAGGAGTTTCTCGAGATCGTCAATCCGTTCGCGAGATATGCGAGTTTGAAGTTGAGGAATGGTTGAGAAACCATCATAATTTTCGGAATCTGATACTCGAAACCATTAACTACTATGGTCCAGGGCAAAAATACAAATACCGTGGTAATCGGAAGAGTTTCTGCTTTCAGATGCAACAGGAATTTCCGGAGTTCGTCAATCCGTTCGCGAGATGTGGGAGTTTGAAGTTAAGGAATGGTTGAGAAAGCATCAAAATTTTCGCAAGTCTGATACTCGAAACCAATAACTACTATGGCCTAGGGCAAAAATACACATACCGTTGTAAGCGGGAGAGTTTCTGCTTTCAGATGCAACAGGAGTTTCTCCAGATCGTCAATCCGTTCGCGAGATATGCGAGTTTGAAGTTGAGGAATGGTTGAGAAACCATCATAATTTTCGGAATCTGATACTCGAAACCATTAACTACTATGGTCTAGGGCAAAAATACACATACCGTGGTAATCGGACGAGTTTCTGCTTTCAGTTGCAACTGGAATTTCTCGAGTTCGTCAATCCATTCCCGAGATATGGGAGTTTGAAGTTAAGGAATGGTTGAGAAACCATCAAAATTTTCGCAAGTCTTATACTCGAAACCAATAACTACCAATGGCCTAGTGCAAAAATGCACATACAGTTGCAATCGGGCGAGTTTCTGCTTTCAGATTCAACAGGAATTTCTAGAATTCGTCAATCCGTTCGCGATATATGGGAGGTTGATGTTATGGAATGGTTGAGAAACCATCAAAATTTTCGCAAGTCTGATACTCGAAACCAGTAACTGGAATGGCCTAGGGGAATAGTACACACAACATTGTAATCGGGCAAGTTTCTACTTTCAGATACAACAGGAATTTCTCGAGTTCGTCAATCCGTTCGCGAGATATGGGAGCTTGAAGTTAAGGAATGGTTGAGAAACCATCAAAATTTTCGCAAGTCTGATACTCGAAACCAATAACTACAATGGCCTAGGGGAAAAATACACCTGCCGTTGTAATCGGGAGAGTTTCTACTTTCAGATGCAACAGAAATTTTTCGGATTCGTCAATCCGTTCGCGAAATATCGGAGTTTGGAATTAAGAGATGGTTGAGAAACCACCAAAATTTTCGCAAGACTGATACTCGAAACCAATAACTACTATGGCCTAGGGCAAAAATAGACATACCGTTGTAATCGGGCGAGTCTCTGCTTTCAGATGCAACAGGAGTTTCTCGAGATCGTCAATCCGTTCGCGAGATATGCGAGTTTGAAGTTGAGGAATGGTTGAGAAACCATCATAATTTTCGGAATCTGATACTCGAAACCATTAACTACTATGGTCTAGGGCAAAAATACACATACCGTGGTAATCGGACGAGAGTCTGCTTTCAGATGCAACAGGAATTTCTCGAGTTCGTCAATCCGTTCGCGAGATGTGGGAGTTTGAAGTTAAGGAATGGTTGAGAAACCATCAAAATTTTCGCAAGTCTGACACTCGAAACCAGTAACTACTATGGCCTAGGGCAAAAATACACATACGGTTGTAAGCGGGCGTGTTTCTGCTTTCAGATGCTACAGGAATTTCTCGAGTTCGTCAATCCGTTCGCGATATATGGGAGTTTGAAGTTATGGTATGGTTGAGAAACCATCAAAATTTCCGCAAGTCTGACACTCGAAACCAATAACTACTATGGCCTAGTGCAAAAATGCACATACAGTTGCAATCGGGCGAGTTTCTGCTTTCAGATTCAACAGGAATTTCTAGAGTTCGTCAATCCGTTCGCGATATATGGGAGGTTGATGTTATGGAATGGTTGAGAAACCATCAAAATTTTCGCAAGTCTGATACTCGAAACCAGTAACTGGAATGGCCTAGGGGAATAGTACACACAACATTGTAATCGGGCAAGTTTCTACTTTCAGATACAACAGGAATTTCTCGAGTTCGTCAATCCGTTCGCGAGATATGGGAGCTTGAAGTTAAGGAATGGTTGAGAAACCATCAAAATTTTCGCAAGTCTGATACTCGAAACCAATAACTACAATGGCCTAGGGGAAAAATACACCTGCCGTTGTAATCGGGAGAGTTTCTACTTTCAGATGCAACAGAAATTTTTCGGATTCGTCAATCCGTTCGCGAAATATCGGAGTTTGGAATTAAGAGATGGTTGAGAAACCACCAAAATTTTCGCAAGACTGATACTCGAAACCAATAACTACTATGGCCTAGGGCAAAAATAGACATACCGTTGTAATCGGGCGAGTTTCTGCTTTCAGATGCAACAGGAGTTTCTCGAGATCGTCAATCCGTTCGCGAGATATGCGAGTTTGAAGTTGAGGAATGGTTGAGAAACCATCATAATTTTCGGAATCTGATACTCGAAACCATTAACTACTATGGTCTAGGGCAAAAATACACATACCGTGGTAATCGGACGAGAGTCTGCTTTCAGATGCAACAGGGATTTCTCGAGTTCGTCAATCCGTTCGCGAGATGTGGGAGTTTGAAGTTAAGGAATGGTTGAGAAACCATCAAAATTTTCGCAAGTCTGACGCTCGAAACCAATAACTACTATGGCCTAGGGCAAAAATACACATACGGTTGTAAGCGGGCGTGTTTCTGCTTTCAGATGCTACAGGAATTTCTCGAGTTCGTCAATCCGTTCGCGATATATGGGAGTTTGAAGTTATGGTATGGTTGAGAAACCATCAAAATTTCCGCAAGTCTGACACTCGAAACCAATAACTACTATGGCCTAGTGCAAAAATGCACATACCGTTGTAATCGGGCGAGTTTCTGCTTTCAGATGCAACAGGAATTTCTCGAGTTCGTCAATCCGTTCGCGAGATATGGGAGTTTGAAGTTAAGGAATGGTTGAGAAACCATCAAAATTTTCGCAAGTCTGATACTCGAAACCAATAACTGGAATGGCCTAGGGGAAAAGTACACACAACATTGTAATCGGGCAAGTTTCTACTTTCAGATACAACAGGAATTTCTCGAGTTCGTCAATCCGTTCGCGAGATATGGAAGCTTGAAGTTAAGGAATGGTTGAGAAACCATCAAAATTTTCGCAAGTCTGACACTCGAAACCAATAACTACTATGGCCTAGGGCAAAAATACACATACGGTTGTAAGCGGGCGTGTTTCTGCTTTCAGATGCAACAGGAATTTCTCGAGTTCGTCAATCCGTTCGCGATATATGGGTGTTTGAAGTTATGGTATGGTTGAGAAACCATCAAAATTTCCGCAAGTCTGACACTCGAAACCAATAACTACTATGGCCTAGGGCAAAAATACACATACCGTTGTAAGCGGGCGAGTTTCTGCTTTCAGATGCAACAGGAATTACTCGAGTTCGTCAATCCGTTGGCGAGATATGGGAGTTTGAAGTTAAGGAATGGTTGAGAAACCATCAAAATTTTCGCAAGTCTTATACACGAAACCAATAACTAGTATGGCCTAGTGCAAAAATGCACATACCGTTGTAATCGGGCGAGTTTCTGCTTTCAGATGCAACAGGAATTTCTCGAGTTCGTCAATCCGTTCGCGAGATATGGGAGTTTGAAGTTAAGGAATGGTTGAGAAACCATCAAAATTTTCGCAAGTCTGATACTCGAAACCAATAACTGGAATGGCCTAGGGGAAAAGTACACACAACATTGTAATCGGGCAAGTGTCTACTTTCAGATACAACAGGAATTTCTCGAGTTCGTCAATCCGTTCGCGAGATATGGAAGCTTGAAGTTAAGGAATGGTTGAGAAACCATAAAAATTTTCGCAAGTCTGATACTCGAAACCAATAACTACTATGGTCTAGGGCAAAAATGCGCATACCGTTGTAATCGGGCGAGTTTCTGCTTTCAGATGCAACAGGAATTTCTCGAGTTCGTCAATCCGTTGGCGAGATATGGGAGTTTGAAGTTAAGGAATGGTTGAGAAACCATCAAAATTTTCGCAAGTCTTATACACGAAACCAATAACAAGTATGGCCTAGTACAAAAATGCACATACCGTTGTAATCGGGCGAGTTTCTGCTTTCAGATGCCACAGGAATTTCTCGAGTTCGTCAATCCGTTCGCGAGATATGGGAGTTTGAAGTTAAGGAATGGTTGAAAAACCATCAAAATTTTCGCAAGTCTGATACTCGAAACCAATAACTGGAATGACCTAGGGGAAAAGTACACACACCGCTGTAATCGGGCAAGTTTCTACATTCAGATACAACAGGAATTTCTCGAGTTCGACTGTCCGTCCGCGAGATATGGGAGCTTGAAGTTAAGGAATGGTTGAGAAACAATCAAAATTTTCGCAAGTCTGATACTCGAAACCAATAACTGGAATGGCCTAGGGGAAAAGTACACACACCATTGTAATCGGGCAAGTTTCTACTTTCAGATACAACAGGAATTTCTCGAGTTCGTCAATCCGTTCGCGAGATATGGGAGTTTCAAGTTAAGGAATGGTTGAGAAAGCATCAACATTTTCGCAAGTCTGATACTCGAAACCAATAACTACTATGACCTAAGGCAAAAATAGACATACCGTTGTAATCGGGCGAGTTTCTGCTTTCAGATGCAACAGGAGTTTCTCGAGATCGTCAATCCGTTCGCGAGATATGCGAGTTTGAAGTTGAGGAATGGTTGAGAAACCATCCTAATTTTCGGAATCTGATACTCCAAACCATTAACTACTATGGTCTAGGGCAAAAATACACACACCGTGGTAATCGGACGAGTTTCTGCTTTCAGATGCAACAGGAATTTCTCGAGTTCGTCAATCCGTTCGCGAGATATGGGAGTTTGAAGTTAAGGAATGGTTGAGAAACCATCAAAATTTTCGCAAGTATGATACTCGAAACCAATAACTACTATGGTCTAGGGCAAAAATGCGCATACAGTTGTAATTGGGCGAGCTTCTACTTTCAGATGCAAAAGGAATTTCTCGAGTTCATCGATCCGTTCGCGAGATATGGGAGTTTGAAGTTAAGGAATGGTTGAGAAAGCATCAAAATTTTCGCAAGTCTGATACTCGAAACCAATAACTACTATGGCCTAGGGCAAAAATACACATACCGTTGTAAGCGGGAGAGTTTCTGCTTTCAGATGCAACAGGAATTTCTCGAGTTCGTCAATCCGTTCGCGAGATATGGGAGTTTGAAGTTATGGAATGGTTGAGAAACCATCAAAATTTTCGCAAGTCTGATACTCGAAACCAATAACTGGAATGGCCTAGGGGAAAAGTACACACACCCTTGTAATCGGGCAAGTTTCTACTTTCAGATACAACAGGAATTTCTCGAGTTCGTCAATCCGTTCGCGAGATATGGGAGCTTGAAGTTACGGAATGGATGAGAAACCATCATAATTTTCGCATGTCTGATACTCGAAACCAATAACTACTATGGTCTAGGGCAAAAATGCGCATACAGTTGTAATTGGGCGAGCTTCTACTTTCAGATGCAAAAGGAATTTCTCCAGATCGTCAATCCGTTCGCGAGATATGCGAGTTTGAAGTTGAGGAATGGTTGAGAAACCATCATAATATTCGGAATCTGATACTCGAAACCAATAACTACTATGTTCTAGGGCAAAAATGCGCATACATTTGCAATTGGGCGAGCTTCTACTTTCAGATGCAAAAGGAATTTCTGGAGTTCATCAATCCGTTCGCGAAATATGGGAGTTTGAAGTTAAGGAATTGTTGAGAAAGCATCAAAATTTTCGCAAGTCTGATACTCGAAACCAATAACTACTATGGCCTAGGGCAAAAATAGACATACCGTTGTAATCGGGCGAGTTTCTGCTTTCAGATGCAACAGGAGTTTCTCGAGATCGTCTATCCGTTCGCGAGATATGCGAGTTTGAAGTTGAGGAATGGTTGAGAAACCATCATAATTTTCGGAATCTGATACTCGAAACCATTAACTACTATGGTCTAGGGCAAAAATACACATACCGTGGTAATCGGACGAGAGTCTGCTTTCAGATGCAACAGGAATTTCTCGAGTTCGTCAATCCGTTCGCGAGATGTGGGAGTTTGAAGTTAAGGAATGGTTGAGAAACCATCAAAATTTTCGCAAGTCTGACACTCGAAACCAATAACTACTATGGCCTAGGGCAAAAATACACATACGGTTGTAAGCGGGCGTGTTTCTGCTTTCAGATGCTACAAGAATTTCTCGAGTTCGTCAATCCGTTCGCGATATATGGGAGTTTGAAGTTATGGTATGGTTGAGAAACCATCAAAATTTCCGCAAGTCTGACACTCGAAACCAATAACTACTATGGCCTAGTGCAAAAATGCACATACCGTTGTAATCGGGCGAGTTTCTGCTTTCAGATGCAACAGGAATTTCTCGAGTTCGTCAATCCGTTCGCGAGATATGGGAGTTTGAAGTTAAGGAATGGTTGAGAAACCTTCAAAATTTTCGCAAGTCTGATACTCGAAACCAATAACTGGAATGGCCTAGGGGAAAAGTACACACAACATTGTAATCGGGCAAGTTTCTACTTTCAGATACAACAGGAATTTCTCGAGTTCGTCAATCCGTTCGCGAGATATGGAAGCTTGAAGTTAAGGAATGGTTGAGAAACCATCAAAATTTTCGCAAGTCTGATACTCGAAACCAATAACTACTATGGTCTAGGGCAAAAATGCGCATACCGTTGTAATCGGGCGAGTTTCTGCTTTCAGATGCAACAGGAATTTCTCGAGTTCGTCAATCCGTTGGCGAGATATGGGAGTTTGAAGTTAAGGAATGGTTGAGAAACCATCAAAATTTTCGCAAGTCTTATACACGAAACCAATAACAAGTATGGCCCAGTACAAAAATGCACATACTGTTGTAATCGGGCGAGTTTCTGCTTTCAGATGCCACAGGAATTTCTCGAGTTCGTCAATCCGTTCGCGAGATATGCGAGTTTGAAGTTGAGGAATGGTTGAGAAACCATCATAATTTTCGGAATCTGATACTCGAAACCATTAACTACTATGGTCTAGGGCAAAAATACGGTTGTAAGCGGGCGTGTTTCTGCTTTCAGATGCAACAGGAATTTCTCGAGTTCGTCAATCCGTTCGCGATATATGGGAGTTTGAAGTTATGGTATGGTTGAGAAACCATCAAAATTTCCGCAAGTCTGACACTCGAAACCAATAACTGGAATGACCTAGGGGAAAAGTACACACACCATTGTAATCGGGCAAGTTTCTACATTCAGATACAACAGGAATTTCTCGAGTTCGACTGTCCGTCCGCGAGATATGGGAGCTTGAAGTTAAGGAATGGTTGAGAAACCATCAAAATTTTCGCAAGTCTGATACTCGAAACCAATAACTGGAATGGCCTAGGGGAAAAGTACACACACCCTTGTAATCGGGCAAGTTTCTACTTTCAGATACAACAGGAATTTCTCGAGTTCGTCAATCCGTTCGCGAGATATGGGAGCTTGAAGTTAAGGAATGGTTGAGAAACCATCAAAATTTTCGCAAGTCTTATACACGAAACCAGTAACTAGTGTGGCCTAGTACAAAAATGCACATACCGTTGTAATCGGGCGAGTTTCTGCTTTCAGATGCCACAGGAATTTCTCGAGTTCGTCAAACCGTTCGCGACATATGGGAGTTTGAAGTTAAGGAATGGTTGAAAAACCATCAAAATTTTCGCAAGTCTGATACTCGAAACCAATAACTGGAATGACCTAGGGGAAAAGTACACACACCATTGTAATCGGGCAAGTTTCTACATTCAGATACAACAGGAATTTCTCGAGTTCGACTGTCCGTCCGCGAGATATGGGAGCTTGAAGTTAAGGAATGGTTGAGAAACAATCAAAATTTTCGCAAGTCTGATACTCGAAACCAATAACTGGAATGGCCTAGGGGAAAAGTACACACACCATTGTCATCGGGCAAGTTTCTACTTTCAGATACAACACGAATTTCTCGAGTTCGTCAATCCGTTCGCGAGATATGGGAGTTTCAATTTAAGGAATGGTTGAGAAAGCATCAACATTTTCGCAAGTCTGATACTCGAAACCAATAACTACTATGACCTAAGGCAAAAATAGACATACCGTTGTAATCGGGCGAGTTTCTGCTTTCAGATGCAACAGGAGTTTCTCGAGATCGTCAATCCGTTCGCGAGATATGCGACTTTGAAGTTGAGGAATGGTTGAGAAACCATCCTAATTTTCGGAATCTGATACTCCAAACCATTAACTACTATGGTCAAGGGCAAAAATACACACACCGTGGTAATCGGACGAGTTTCTGCTTTCAGATGCAACAGGAATTTCTCGAGTTCGTCAATCCGTTCGCGAGATATGGGAGTTTGAAGTTAAGGAATGGTTGAGAAACCATCAAAATTTTCGCAAGTATGATACTCGAAACCAATAACTACTATGGTCTAGGGCAAAAATGCACATACCGTTGTAATCGGGCGAGTTTCTGCTTTCAGATGCCACAGGAATTTCTCGAGTTCGACTGTCCGTCCGCGAGATATGGGAGCTTGAAGTTAAGGAATGGTTGAGAAACAATCAAAATTTTTGCAAGTCTGATACTCGAAACCAATAACTGGAATGGCCTAGGGGAAAAGTACACACACCATTGTAATCGGGCAAGTTTCTACTTTCAGATACAACAGGAATTTCTCGAGTTCGTCAATCCGTTCGCGAGATATGGGAGTTTCAAGTTAAGGAATGGTTGAGAAAGCATCAACATTTTCGCAAGTCTGATACTCGAAACCAATAACTACTATGACCTAAGGCAAAAATAGACATACCGTTGTAATCGGGCGAGTTTCTGCTTTCAGATGCAACAGGAGTTTCTCGAGATCGTCAATCCGTTCGCGAGATATGCGAGTTTGAAGTTGAGGAATGGTTGAGAAACCATCATAATTTTCGGAATCTGATACTCCAAATCATTAACTACTATGGTCTAGGGCAAAAATACACACACCGTGGTAATCGGACGAGTTTCTGCTTTCAGATGCAACAGGAATTTCTCGAGTTCGTCAATCCTTTCGCGATATCTGGGAGTTTGAAGTTAAGGAATGGTTGAGAAACCATCAAAATTTTCGCAAGTATGATACTCGAAACCAATAACTACTATGGTCTAGGGCAAAAATGCGCATACAGTTGTAATTGGGCGAGCTTCTACTTTCAGATGCAAAAGGAATTTCTCGAGTTCATCAATCCGTTCGCGAGATATGGGAGTTTGAAGTTATGGAATGGTTGAGAAACCATCAAAATTTTCGCAAGTCTGACACTCGAAACCAATAACTACTATGGCCTAGGGCAAAAATACACATACGGTTGTAAGCGGGCGTGTTTCTGCTTTCAGATGCTACAGGAATTTCTCGAGTTCGTCAATCCGTTCGCGATATATGGGAGTTTGAAGTTAAGGAATGGTTGAGAAACCATCAAAATTTTCGCATGTCTGATACTCGAAACCAATAACTACTATGGTCTAGGGCAAAAATGCGCATACAGTTGTAATTGGGCGAGCTTCTACTTTCAGATGCAAAAGGAATTTCTCGAGTTCATCGATCCGTTCGCGAGATATGGGAGTTTGAAGTTACGGAATGGTTGAGAAAGCATCAAAATTTTCGCAAGTCTGATACTCGAAACCAATAACTACTATGGCCTAGGGCAAAAATAGACATACCGTTGTAATCGGGCGAGTTTCTGCTTTCAGTTGCAACAGGAGTTTCTCGAGATCGTCTATCCGTTCGCGAGATATGCGAGTTTGAAGTTGAGGAATGGTTGAGAAACCATCATAATTTTCGGAATCTGATACTCGAAACCATTAACTACTATGGTCTAGGGCAAAAATACACATACCGTGGTAATCGGACGAGAGTCTGCTTTCAGATGCAACAGGAATTTCTCGATTTCGTCAATCCGTTCGCGAGATGTGGGAGTTTGAAGTTAAGGAATGGTTGAGAAACCATCAAAATTTTCGCAAGTCTGACACTCGAAACCAATAACTACTATGGCCTAGGGCAAAAATACACATACGGTTGTAAGCGGGCGTGTTTCTGCTTTCAGATGCTACAGGAATTTCTCGAGTTCGTCAATCCGTTCGCGATATATGGGAGTTTGAAGTTATGGTATGGTTGAGAAACCATCAAAATTTCCGCAAGTCTGACACTCGAAACCAATAACTACTATGGCCTAGTGCAAAAATGCACATACCGTTGTAATCGGGCGAGTTTCTGCTTTCAGATGCAACAGGAATTTCTCGAGTTCGTCAATCGGTTCGCGAGATATGGGAGTTTGAAGTTAAGGAATGGTTGAGAAACCATCAAAATTTTCGCAAGTCTGATACTCGAAACCAATAACTGGAATGGCCTAGGGGAAAAGTACACACAACATTGTAATCGGGCAAGTTTCTACTTTCAGATACAACAGGAATTTCTCGAGTTCGTCAATCCGTTCGCGAGATATGGAAGCTTGAAGTTAAGGAATGGTTGAGAAACCATCAAAATTTTCGCAAGTCTGATACTCGAAACCAATAACTACTATGGTCTAGGGCAAAAATGCGCATACCGTTGTAATCGGGCGAGTTTCTGCTTTCAGATGCAACAGGAATTTCTCGAGTTCGTCAATCCGTTGGCGAGATATGGGAGTTTGAAGTTAAGGAATGGTTGAGAAACCATCAAAATTTTCGCAAGTCTTATACACGAAACCAATAACAAGTATGGCCTAGTACAAAAATGCACATACTGTTGTAATCGGGCGAGTTTCTGCTTTCAGATGCCACAGGAATTTCTCGAGTTCGTCAATCCGTTCGCGAGATATGCGAGTTTGAAGTTGAGGAATGGTTGAGAAACCATCATAATTTTCGGAATCTGATACTCGAAACCATTAACTACTATGGTCTAGGGCAAAAATACACATACCGTGGTAATCGGACGAGAGTCTGCTTTCAGATGCAACAGGAATTTCTCGAGTTCGTCAATCCGTTCGCGAGATGTGGGAGTTTGAAGTTAAGGAATGGTTGAGAAACCATCAAAATTTTCGCAAGTCTGACACTCGAAACCAATAACTACTATGGCCTAGGGCAAAAATACACATACTACCTTGATCAAAAAGTTCTAGGACTGTCCCCCGTGTGTCGCTGTCAATCACCCGATTGTTTCTTTTCTTTTTTTGTTAGGTTACCATATCTGTCATTAACACTTCCTTCCAATTTCAGCATCATAGCTTGATATTTGTAAAAGTTACGTTGTACTGAGCACATCTCCTTTGTTCGTGTCTTCGATTTTGAAAATGGCATCATTTGAGCATCAACGAGTTTGCATTAAATTTTGTGTAAAAAACGGATTTAACGGTCCGCAGACCTTGGATATGTTGGAGAAGTGTTTCGGCAACGATACTCTTTCGAGATCAAATGTTTTTCGATGGCAGAACGCTTCAGAAGTGGTCGTGAGTCGGTCGAAAAACCACGTCGTTTTCAGTCAAGAAAGAAGGCGATGCTCACGGTTTTCATGGATTACAATGGTGTTGTGCATCAAGGATTCTTGCCAGAAAAACAGACAGTCAACAAAGAATATTGTTTGGGCGTTTTGAGACGTTTGCGCGAAGCAATTCGTCAAAAAAGGCCAGATATGTGGGCAAACAACTCGTGGATTTTGCACCACGATAACGCACCGGCGCACAATGCGATCCTTATCCGCGAGTTTTTGACGAAAAACAACACGAACACTATCCAGCAGCCTTCAAATTCACCAGATCTGGCTCCCTGCGACTTTTTTCTGTTCAAACGAATTAAAAAACCGCTTCGCGGAACGCGTTACAGTACCCGAGAAGAGGTCATGACAAAATCGAAGACGGCTCTGATGGACATACTGAAAATTGAGTACCAGCGGTGTTTCGAGGATTGGATCAAGCGCTGGCGCAAGTGCATTGCAGTCAATGGGGACTACTTTGAAGGGGACCATATCGATTTGGACGAATAAATTTGTATTTTTGATTTTATGAATAAAGTCCTAAAACTTTTTGATCAAGGTAGTACGGTTGTAAGCGGGCGTGTTTCTGCTTTCAGATGCAACAGGAATTTCTTGAGTTCGTCAATCCGTTCGCGATATATGGGAGTTTGAAGTTATGGTATGGTTGAGAAACCATCAAAATTTCCGCAAGTCTGACACTCGAAACCAATAACTACTATGGCCTAGGGCAAAAATACACATACCGTTGTAAGCGGGCGAGTTTCTGCTTTCAGATGCAACAGGAATTACTCGAGTTCGTCAACCCGTTGGCGAGATATGGGAGTTTGAAGTTAAGGAATGGTTGAGAAACCATCAAAATTTTCGCAAGTCTTATACACGAAACCAATAACTAGTATGGCCTAGTGCAAAAATGCACATACCGTTGTAATCGGGCGAGTTTCTGCTTTCAGATGCAACAGGAATTTCTCGAGTTCGTCAATCCATTCGCGAGATATGGGAGTTTGAAGTTAAGGAATGGTTGAGAAACCATCAAAATTTTCGCAAGTCTGATACTCGAAACCAATAACTGGAATGGCCTAGGGGAAAAGTACACACACCATTGTAATCAGGCAAGTTTCTACTTTCAGATACAACAGGAATATCTCGAGTTCGTCAATCCGTTCGCGAGATATGGGAGCTTGAAGTTAAGGAATGGTTGAGAAACCATCAAAATTTTCGCAAGTCTGATACTCGAAACCAATAACTGGAATGGCCTAGGGGAAAAGTACACACACCCTTGTAATCGGGCAAGTTTCTACTTTCAGATACAACAGGAATTTCTCGAGTTCGTCAATCCGTTCGCGAGATATGGGAGTTTCAATTTAAGGAATGGTTGAGAAAGCATCAACATTTTCGCAAGTCTGATACTCGAAACCAATAACTACTATGACCTAAGGCAAAAATAGACATACCGTTGTAATCGGGCGAGTTTCTGCTTTCAGATGCAACAGGAGTTTCTCGAGATCGTCAATCCGTTCGCGAGATATGCGAGTTTGAAGTTGAGGAATGGTTGAGAAACCATCCTAATTTTCGGAATCTGATACTCCAAACCATTAACTACTATGGTCTAGGGCAAAAATACACACACCGTGGTAATCGGACGAGTTTCTGCTTTCAGATGCAACAGGAATTTCTCGAGTTCGTCAATCCGTTCGCGAGATATGGGAGTTTGAAGTTAAGGAATGGTTGAGAAACCATCAAAATTTTCGCAAGTCTGACACTCGAAACCAATAACTACTATGGCCTAGGGCAAAAATACACATACGGTTGTAAGCGGGCGTGTTTCTGCTTTCAGATGCTACAGGAATTTCTCGAGTTCGTCAATCCGTTCGCGATATATGGGAGTTTGAAGTTAAGGAATGGTTGAGAAACCATCAAAATTTTCGCATGTCTGATACTCGAAACCAATAACTACTATGGTCTAGGGCAAAAATGCGCATACAGTTGTAATTGGGCGAGCTTCTACTTTCAGATGCAAAAGGAATTTCTCGAGTTCATCAATCCGTTCGCGAGATATGGGAGTTTGAAGTTATGGAATGGTTGAGAAACCATCAAAATTTTCGCAAGTCTGACACTCGAAACCAATAACTACTATGGCCTAGGGCAAAAATACACATACGGTTGTAAGCGGGCGTGTTTCTGCTTTCAGATGCTACAGGAATTTCTCGAGTTCGTCAATCCGTTCGCGATATATGGGAGTTTGAAGTTAAGGAATGGTTGAGAAACCATCAAAATTTTCGCATGTCTGATACTCGAAACCAATAACTACTATGGTCTAGGGCAAAAATGCGCATACAGTTGTAATTGGGCGAGCTTCTACTTTCAGATGCAAAAGGAATTTCTCGAGTTCATCGATCCGTTCGCGAGATATGGGAGTTTGAAGTTACGGAATGGTTGAGAAAGCATCAAAATTTTCGCAAGTCTGATACTCGAAACCAATAACTACTATGGCCTAGGGCAAAAATAGACATACCGTTGTAATCGGGCGAGTTTCTGCTTTCAGTTGCAACAGGAGTTTCTCGAGATCGTCTATCCGTTCGCGAGATATGCGAGTTTGAAGTTGAGGAATGGTTGAGAAACCATCATAATTTTCGGAATCTGATACTCGAAACCATTAACTACTATGGTCTAGGGCAAAAATACACATACCGTGGTAATCGGACGAGAGTCTGCTTTCAGATGCAACAGGAATTTCTCGAGTTCGTCAATCCGTTCGCGAGATGTGGGAGTTTGAAGTTAAGGAATGGTTGAGAAACCATCAAAATTTTCGCAAGTCTGACACTCGAAACCAATAACTACTATGGCCTAGGGCAAAAATACACATACGGTTGTAAGCGGGCGTGTTTCTGCTTTCAGATGCTACAGGAATTTCTCGAGTTCGTCAATCCGTTCGCGATATATGGGAGTTTGAAGTTATGGTATGGTTGAGAAACCATCAAAATTTCCGCAAGTCTGACACTCGAAACCAATAACTACTATGGCCTAGTGCAAAAATGCACATACCGTTGTAATCGGGCGAGTTTCTGCTTTCAGATGCAACAGGAATTTCTCGAGTTCGTCAATCGGTTCGCGAGATATGGGAGTTTGAAGTTAAGGAATGGTTGAGAAACCATCAAAATTTTCGCAAGTCTGATACTCGAAACCAATAACTGGAATGGCCTAGGGGAAAAGTACACACAACATTGTAATCGGGCAAGTTTCTACTTTCAGATACAACAGGAATTTCTCGAGTTCGTCAATCCGTTCGCGAGATATGGAAGCTTGAAGTTAAGGAATGGTTGAGAAACCATCAAAATTTTCGCAAGTCTGATACTCGAAACCAATAACTACTATGGTCTAGGGCAAAAATGCGCATACCGTTGTAATCGGGCGAGTTTCTGCTTTCAGATGCAACAGGAATTTCTCGAGTTCGTCAATCCGTTGGCGAGATATGGGAGTTTGAAGTTAAGGAATGGTTGAGAAACCATCAAAATTTTCGCAAGTCTTATACACGAAACCAATAACAAGTATGGCCTAGTACAAAAATGCACATACTGTTGTAATCGGGCGAGTTTCTGCTTTCAGATGCCACAGGAATTTCTCGAGTTCGTCAATCCGTTCGCGAGATATGCGAGTTTGAAGTTGAGGAATGGTTGAGAAACCATCATAATTTTCGGAATCTGATACTCGAAACCATTAACTACTATGGTCTAGGGCAAAAATACACATACCGTGGTAATCGGACGAGAGTCTGCTTTCAGATGCAACAGGAATTTCTCGAGTTCGTCAATCCGTTCGCGAGATGTGGGAGTTTGAAGTTAAGGAATGGTTGAGAAACCATCAAAATTTTCGCAAGTCTGACACTCGAAACCAATAACTACTATGGCCTAGGGCAAAAATACACATACTACCTTGATCAAAAAGTTCTAGGACTGTCCCCCGTGTGTCGCTGTCAATCACCCGATTGTTTCTTTTCTTTTTTTGTTAGGTTACCATATCTGTCATTAACACTTCCTTCCAATTTCAGCATCATAGCTTGATATTTGTAAAAGTTACGTTGTACTGAGCACATCTCCTTTGTTCGTGTCTTCGATTTTGAAAATGGCATCATTTGAGCATCAACGAGTTTGCATTAAATTTTGTGTAAAAAACGGATTTAACGGTCCGCAGACCTTGGATATGTTGGAGAAGTGTTTCGGCAACGATACTCTTTCGAGATCAAATGTTTTTCGATGGCAGAACGCTTCAGAAGTGGTCGTGAGTCGGTCGAAAAACCACGTCGTTTTCAGTCAAGAAAGAAGGCGATGCTCACGGTTTTCATGGATTACAATGGTGTTGTGCATCAAGGATTCTTGCCAGAAAAACAGACAGTCAACAAAGAATATTGTTTGGGCGTTTTGAGACGTTTGCGCGAAGCAATTCGTCAAAAAAGGCCAGATATGTGGGCAAACAACTCGTGGATTTTGCACCACGATAACGCACCGGCGCACAATGCGATCCTTATCCGCGAGTTTTTGACGAAAAACAACACGAACACTATCCAGCAGCCTTCAAATTCACCAGATCTGGCTCCCTGCGACTTTTTTCTGTTCAAACGAATTAAAAAACCGCTTCGCGGAACGCGTTACAGTACCCGAGAAGAGGTCATGACAAAATCGAAGACGGCTCTGATGGACATACTGAAAATTGAGTACCAGCGGTGTTTCGAGGATTGGATCAAGCGCTGGCGCAAGTGCATTGCAGTCAATGGGGACTACTTTGAAGGGGACCATATCGATTTGGACGAATAAATTTGTATTTTTGATTTTATGAATAAAGTCCTAAAACTTTTTGATCAAGGTAGTACGGTTGTAAGCGGGCGTGTTTCTGCTTTCAGATGCAACAGGAATTTCTTGAGTTCGTCAATCCGTTCGCGATATATGGGAGTTTGAAGTTATGGTATGGTTGAGAAACCATCAAAATTTCCGCAAGTCTGACACTCGAAACCAATAACTACTATGGCCTAGGGCAAAAATACACATACCGTTGTAAGCGGGCGAGTTTCTGCTTTCAGATGCAACAGGAATTACTCGAGTTCGTCAACCCGTTGGCGAGATATGGGAGTTTGAAGTTAAGGAATGGTTGAGAAACCATCAAAATTTTCGCAAGTCTTATACACGAAACCAATAACTAGTATGGCCTAGTGCAAAAATGCACATACCGTTGTAATCGGGCGAGTTTCTGCTTTCAGATGCAACAGGAATTTCTCGAGTTCGTCAATCCATTCGCGAGATATGGGAGTTTGAAGTTAAGGAATGGTTGAGAAACCATCAAAATTTTCGCAAGTCTGATACTCGAAACCAATAACTGGAATGGCCTAGGGGAAAAGTACACACACCATTGTAATCAGGCAAGTTTCTACTTTCAGATACAACAGGAATATCTCGAGTTCGTCAATCCGTTCGCGAGATATGGGAGCTTGAAGTTAAGGAATGGTTGAGAAACCATCAAAATTTTCGCAAGTCTGATACTCGAAACCAATAACTGGAATGGCCTAGGGGAAAAGTACACACACCCTTGTAATCGGGCAAGTTTCTACTTTCAGATACAACAGGAATTTCTCGAGTTCGTCAATCCGTTCGCGAGATATGGGAGTTTCAATTTAAGGAATGGTTGAGAAAGCATCAACATTTTCGCAAGTCTGATACTCGAAACCAATAACTACTATGACCTAAGGCAAAAATAGACATACCGTTGTAATCGGGCGAGTTTCTGCTTTCAGATGCAACAGGAGTTTCTCGAGATCGTCAATCCGTTCGCGAGATATGCGAGTTTGAAGTTGAGGAATGGTTGAGAAACCATCCTAATTTTCGGAATCTGATACTCCAAACCATTAACTACTATGGTCTAGGGCAAAAATACACACACCGTGGTAATCGGACGAGTTTCTGCTTTCAGATGCAACAGGAATTTCTCGAGTTCGTCAATCCGTTCGCGAGATATGGGAGTTTGAAGTTAAGGAATGGTTGAGAAACCATCAAAATTTTCGCAAGTATGATACTCGAAACCAATAACTACTATGGTCTAGGGCAAAAATGCACATACCGTTGTAATCGGGCGAGTTTCTGCTTTCAGATGCCACAGGAATTTCTCGAGTTCGACTGTCCGTCCGCGAGATATGGGAGCTTGAATTTAAGGAATGGTTGAGAAACAATCAAAATTTTTGCAAGTCTGATACTCGAAACCAATAACTGGAATGGCCTAGGGGAAAAGTACACACACCATTGTAATCGGGCAAGTTTCTACTTTCAGATACAACAGGAATTTCTCGAGTTCGTCAATCCGTTCGCGAGATGTGGGAGTTTCAAGTTAAGGAATGGTTGAGAAAGCATCAACATTTTCGCAAGTCTGATACTCGAAACCAATAACTACTATGACCTAAGGCAAAAATAGACATACCGTTGTAATCGTGCGAGTTTCTGCTTTCAGATGCAACAGGAGTTTCTCGAGATCGTCAATCCGTTCGCGAGATATGCGAGTTTGAAGTTGAGGAATGGTTAAGAAACCATCCTAATTTTCGGAATCTGATACTCCAAACCATTAACTACTATGGTCTAGGGCAAAAATACACACACCGTGGTAATCGGACGAGTTTCTGCTTTCAGATGCAACAGGAATTTCTCGAGTTCGTCAATCCGTTCGCGAGATATGGGAGTTTGAAGTTAAGGAATGGTTGAGAAACCATCAAAATTTTCGCAAGTATGATACTCGAAACCAATAACTACTATGGTCTAGGGCAAAAATGCGCATACAGTTGTAATTGGGCGAGCTTCTACTTTCAGATGCAAAAGGAATTTCTCGAGTTCATCAATCCGTTCGCGAGATATGGGAGTTTGAAGTTAAGGAATGGTTGAGAAAGCATCAAAATTTTCGCAAGTCTGATAATCGAAACCAATAACTACTATGGCCTAGGGCAAAAATACACATACCGTTGTAAGCGGGAGAGTTTCTGCTTTCAGATGCAACAGGAATTTCTCGAGTTCGTCAATCCGTTCGCGAGATATGGGAGTTTGAAGTTATGGAATGGTTGAGAAACCATCAAAATTTTCGCAAGTCTGATACTCGAAACCAATAACTGGAATGGCCTAGGGGAAAAGTACACACACCATTGTAATCAGGCAAGTTTCTACTTTCAGATACAACAGGAATATCTCGAGTTCGTCAATCCGTTCGCGAGATATGGGAGCTTGAAGTTAAGGAATGGTTGAGAAACCATCAAAATTTTCGCAAGTCTGATTCTCGAAACCAATAACTGGAATGCCCTAGGGGAAAAGTACACACACCCTTGTAATCGGGCAAGTTTCTACTTTCAGATACAACAGGAATTTCTCGAGTTCGTCAATCCGTTCGCGAGATATGGGAGCTTGAAGTTAAGGAATGGTTGAGAAACCATCAAAATTTTCGCATGTCTGATACTCGAAACCAATAACTACTATGGTCTAGGGCAAAAATGCGCATACCGATGTAATTGGGCGAGCTTCTACTTTCAGATGCAAGAGGAATTTCTCGAGTTCGTCAATCCGTTCGCGAGATATGGGAGTTTCAAGTTAAGGAATGGTTCAGAAGCCATCAAAATTTTCGCAAGTCTGATACTCGAAACCAATAACTGGAATGGCCTAGGGGAAAAGTACACACACCCTTGTAATCGGGCAAGTTTCTACTTTCAGATACAACAGGAATTTCTCGAGTTCGTCAATCCGTTCGCGAGATATGGGAGCTTGAAGTTACGGAATGGTTGAGAAACCATCAAAATTTTCGCATGTCTGATACTCGAAACCAATAACTACTATGGTCTAGGGCAAAAATGCGCATACAGTTGTAATTGGGCGAGCTTCTACTTTCAGATGCAAAAGGAACTTCTCCAGTTCGTCAATCCGTTCGCGAGATATGCGAGTTTGAAGTTGAGGAATGGTTGAGAAACCATCATAATTTTCGGAATCTGATACTCGAAACCAATAACTACTATGGTCTAGGGCAAAAATGCGCATACATTTGTAATTGGGCGAGCTTCTACTATCAGATGCAAAAGAAATTTCTCGAGTTCATCAATCCGTTCGCGAAATATGGGAGTTTGAAGTTAAGGAATGGTTGAGAAAGCATCAAAATTTTCGCAAGTCTGATACTCGAAACCAATAACTACTATGGCCTAGGGCAAAAATACACGTACCGTTGTAATCAGGCAAGTTTCTACTTTCCGATACAACAGGAATATCTCGAGTTCGTCAATCCGTTCGCGAGATATGGGAGCTTGAAGTTAAGGAATGGTTGAGAAACCATCAAAATTTTCGCAAGTCTGATACTCGAAACCAATAACTGGAATGGCCTAGGGGAAAAGTACACACACCATTGTAATCAGGCAAGTTTCTACTTTCAGATACAACAGGAATTTCTCGAGTTCGTCAATCCGTTCGCGAGATATGGGAGTTTGAAGTTAAGGAATGGTTGAGAAAGCATCAAAATTTTCGCAAGTCTGATACTCGAAACCAATAACTACTATGGTCTAGGGCAAATATGCGCATACCTATGTAATTGGGCGAGCTTCTACTTTCAGATGCAAGAGGAATTTCTCGAGTTCGTCAATCCGTTCGCGAGATATGGGAGTTTGAAGTTGAGGAATGGTTGAGAACCATCATAATTTTCGGAATCTGATACTCGAAACCATTAACTACTATGGTCTAGGGCAAAGATACAAATACCGTGGTAATCGGACGAGTTTCTGCTTTCAGATGCAACAGGAATTTCTCCAGATCGTCAATCCGTTCGCGAGATATGCGAGTCTGAAGTTGAGGAATGGTTGAGAAACCATCATAATTATCGGAATCTGATACTCGAAACCATTAACTACTATGGTCCAGGGCAAAAATACAAATACCGTGGTAATCGGAAGAGTTTCTGATTTCTGATGCAACAGGAATTTCTCGAGTTCATCAATCCGTTCGCGAGGTATGGGAGTTTGAAGTTAAGGAATGGTTGAGAAAGCATCAAAATTTTCGCAAGTCTAATACTCGAAACCAGTAACTACTATGGCCTAGGGCAAAAATACACATACCGTTGTAAGCGGGAGAGTTTCTGCTTTCAGATGCAACAGGAAGTTCTCGAGTTCGTCAATCCCTTCACGAGATATGGGAGTTTGAAGTTATGGAATGGTTGAGAAACCATCAAAATTTTCGCAAGTCTGACACTCGAAACCAATAACTACTATGGACTAGGGCAAAAATGCGCATACAGTTGTAATTGGGCGAGCTTCTACTTTCAGATGCAAAAGGAATTTCTCGACTTCATCAAACCGTTCGCGAGATATGGGAGTTTGAAGTTAAGGAATGGTTGAGAAAGCATCAAAATTTTCGCAAGTCTGATACTCGAAACCAATAACTACTATGGCCTAGGGCAAAAATACACATACCGTTGTAAGCGGGAGAGTTTCTGCTTTCAGATGCAACAGGAAGTTCTCGAGTTCGTCAATCCGTTCGCGAGATATGGGAGTTTGAAGTTATGGAATGGTTGAGAAACAATCAAAATTTTCGCAAGTCTGATACTCGAAACCAATAACTGGAATGGCCTAGGGGAAAAGTACACACACCATTGTAATCAGGCAAGTTTCTACTTTCAGATACAACAGGAATTTCTCGAGTTCGTCAATCCGTTCGCGAGATATGGGAGCTTGAAGTTAAGGAATGGTTGAGAAACCATCAAAATTTTCGCAAGTCTGATACTCGAAACCAATAACTACTATGGTCTAGGGCAAGAATGCGCATACCTATGTAATTGGGCGAGCTTCTACTTTCAGATGCAAGAGGAATTTCTCGAGTTCGTCAATCCGTTCGCGAGATATGGGAGTTTCAAGTTAAGGAATGGATCAGAAACCATCAAAATTTTCAGAAGTCTGATACTCGAAACCAATAACTGGAATGGCCTAGGGGAAAAGTACACACACCCTTGTAATCGGGCAAGTTTCTACTTTCAGATACAATAGGAATTTCTCGAGTTCGTCAATCCGTTCGCGAGATATGGGAGCGTGAAGTAAAGGAATGGTTGAGAAACCATCAAAATTTTCGCATGTCTGATACTCGAAACCAATAACTACTATGGTCTAGGGCAAAAATGCGCACACCGTTGTAATTGGGCGAGCTTCTACTTTCAGATGCAAGAGGAATTTCTCGGGTTCATCAATCCGTTCGCGAGATATGGGAGTTTGAAGTTAAGGAATGGTTGAGAAAGCATCAAAATTTTGCAAGTCCTATACTCGAAACCAATAACTAGTATGGCCTAGTGCAAATATGCACATACCTTTGTAATCGGGCGAGTTTCTGCATTCAGATGCAACAGGAATTTCTCGATTTCGTGAATCCGTTCGCGAGATATGGGAGTTTGAAGTTAAGGAATGGTTGAGAAACCATCAAAATTTTCGCAAGTCTGATACTCGAAACCAATAACTGGAATGGCCTAGGGGAAAAGTGCACACACCATTGTAATCGGGCAAGTTTCTACTTTCAGATACAACAGGAATTTCTCGAGTTCGTCAATCCGTTCGCGAGATATGGGAGCTTGAAGTTAAGGAATGGTTGAGAAACCATCAAAATTTTCGCATGTCTGATACTCGAAACCAATAACTACTATGGTCTAGGGCAAAAATACGCATACCGTTGTACTTGAGCGAGCTTCTACTTTCAGATGCAAGAGGAATTTCTCGAGTTCGTCAATCCGTTCGCGAGATATGGGAGTTTCAAGTTAAGGAATGGTTGAGAACGCATCAAAATTTTCGCAAGTCTGATACTCGAAAACAATAACTGGAATGGCCTTGGGCAAAAATACACATACCGTTGTAAACCGGTGAGTTTCTGCTTTCAGATGCAACAGGAATTTCTCGAGTTCGTGAATCCGTTCGCGAGATATGGGAGTTTGAAGTTAAGGAATGGTTGAGAAACCATCAAAATTTTCGCAAGTCTGATACTCGAAACCAATAACTGGAATGGCCTAGGGGAAAAGTGCACACACCATTGTAATCGGGCAAGTTTCTACTTTCAGATACAACAGGAATTTCTCGAGTTCGTCAATCCGTTCGCGAGTTATGGGAGCTTGAAGTTAAGGAATGGTTGAGAAACCATCAAAATTTTCGCAAGTCTGATACTCGAAACCAATAACTACTATGGCCTAGGGCAAAAATAAACATACCGTTGTAAGCGGGCGAGTTTCTGCTTTCAGATGCAACAGGATTTTCTCGAGTTCGTCAATCCGTTCGCGAGATATGGGAGTTTGAAGTTAAGGAATGGTTGAGAAACCATCAAAATTTTCGCAAGTCTGATACTCGAAAACAGTAACTGGAATGACCTAGGGGAAAAGTACACACGCCACTGTAATCGGGCAAGTTTCTACTTTCAGATACAACAGGACTTGGCGAGTTCGTCAATCCATTCGCGAGATATGGGAGTTTGAAGTTAAGAAATGGTTGAGAAACCATCAAAATTCTCGCAAGTCTGATACTCGAAACCAATAACTACTATTGCCTAGGGCAAAAATACACATACCGTTGTAAACGGGCGAGTTTCTGCATTCAGATGCAACAGGAATTTCTCGAGATCGTCAATCCGTTCGCGAGATATGGGAGTTTGAAGTTAAGAAATGGTTGAGAAACCATCAAAATTCTCGCAAGTCTGATACTCGAAACAAATAACTACTATTGCCTAGGGCAAAAATACACATACCGTTGTAAACGGGCGAGTTTCTGCTTTCAGATGCAACAGGAATTTCTCGAGTTCGTTAATCCGTTCGCGAGATATGGGAGTTTGAAGTTAAAGAATGGTTGAGAAACCATCAAAATTTTCGCAAGTCTGATACTCGAAACCAATAACTACAATGGCCTAGGGGAAAAATACACCTACCGTTGTAATCGGGAGAGTTTCTACTTTCAGATGCAACAGAAGTTTTTCGGATTCGTCAATCCTTTCGCGAAATATCGGAGTTTGGAATTAAGAGATGGTTGAGAAACCACCAAAATTTTCGCATGTCTGATACTCGAAACCAATAACTACTATGGTCTAGGGCAAAAATGCGCATACCGTTGTAATTGGGCGAGCTTCTACTTTCAGATGCAAGAGGAATTTCTCGAGTTCATCAATCCGTTCGCGAGATATGGGAGTTTGAAGTTAAGGAATGGTTGAGAAAGCATCAAAATTTTCGCAAATCTGATACTCGAAACCAATAACTACTATGGCCTAGGGCAAAAATACACATACCGTTGTAAGCGGGCGAGTTTCTGCTTTCAGATGCAACAGGAATTTCTCGAGTTCGTCAATCCGTTCGCGAGATATGCAAGTTTGAAATTAAGGAATGTTTGAGGAACAATCAAAATTTTCACAAGTTTGTTACTCGAAACGAATAACTGGAACGGCCTAAGGGAGAAGCACACACACCGTTGTAAACCGGCGAGTTTCTGCTTTCAGATGCATCAGGAATTTCTCGAGTTCGTCAATCCGTTCGCGAGATATGGGAGCTTGAAGTTAAGGAATGGTTGAGAAAGCATCAAAATTTTCGCAAGTCTGATACTCGAAACCAATAACTAGTTTGGCCTAGGGCAAAAATACACATACCGTTGTAAACGGGCGAGTTTCTGCTTTCAGATGCAACAGGAATTTCTCGAGTTCGTCAATCCGTTAGCGAGATATGCAAGTTTGAAATTAAGGAATGGTTGAGGAACAATCAAAATTTTCACAAGTTTGTTACTCGAAACGAATAACTGGAACGGCCTAAGGGAGAAGCACACACACCGTTGTAAACAGGCGAGTTTCTGCTTTCAGATGCATCAGGAATTTCTCGAGTTCGTCAATCCGTTCGCGAGATATGGGAGTTTGAAGTTAAGGAATGGTTGAGAAAGCATCAAAATTTTCGCAAGTCTGATACTCGAAACCAATAACTACTATGGCCAAGGGCAAAAATATAGATACCGTTGTAAACGGGCGAGTTTCTGCATTCAGATGCAACAGGAATTTCTCGAGTTCGTTAATCCGTTCGCGAGATATGGGAGTTTGAAGTTAAAGAATGGTTGAGAAACCATCAAAATTTTCGCAAGTCTGTTACTCGAAACCAATAACTACAATGGCCTAGGGGAGAAATACACCTACCGTTGTAATCGGGAGAGTTTCTACTTTCAGATGCAACAGAAGTTTTTCGGATTCGTCAATCCTTTCGCGAAATATCGGAGTTTGGAATTAAGAGATGGTTGAGTAACCACCAAAATTTTCGCATGTCTGATACTCGAAACCAATAACTACTATGGTCTAGGGCAAAAATACACATACCGTTGTAAGCGGGCGAGTTCCTGCTTTCAGATGCAAGAGGAATTTCTCGAGTTCGTCAATCCGTTCGCGAAATATGGGAGCTTGAAATTAAGGAATGGTTGAGAAACCATCAAAATTTTCGCAAGTCTGATACTCGAAACCAATAACTACTATGGTCTAGGGCAAAAATGCGCATACCGATGTAATTGGGCGAGCTTCTACTTTCAGATGCAAGAGGAATTTCTCGAGTTCGTCAATCCGTTCGCGAGATGTGGGAGTTTCAAGTTAAGGAATGGTTCAGAAACCATCAAAATTTTCGCAAGTCTGATACTCGAAACCAATAACTGGAATGGCCTAGGGGAAAAGTACACACACCCTTGTAATCGGGCAAGTTTCTACTTTCAGATACAACAGGAATTTCTCGAGTTCGTCAATCCGTTCGCGAGATATGGGAGTTTGAAGTTAAGGAATGGTTGAGAAAGCATCAAAATTTTCGCAAGTCTGATACTGGAAACCAATAACTACTATGGCCTAGGGCAAAAATACACATACCGTTGTAAGCGGGCGAGTTTCTGCTTTCAGATGCAACAGGAATTTCTCGAGTTCGTCAATCCGTTCGCGAGATATGCAAGTTTGAAATTAAGGAATGTTTGAGGAACAATCAAAATTTTCACAAGTTTGTTACTCGAAACGAATAACTGGAACGGCCTAAGGGAGAAGCACACACACCGTTGTAAACAGGCGAGTTTCTGCTTTCAGATGCATCAGGAATTTCTCGAGTTCGTCAATCCGTTCGCGAGATATGGGAGCTTGAAGTTAAGCAATGGTTGAGAAAGCATCAAAATTTTCGAAAGTCTGATACTCGAAACCAATAACTAGTTTGGCCTAGGGCAAAAATACACATACCGTTGTAAACGGGCGAGTTTCTGCTTTCAGATGCAACAGGAATTTCTCGAGTTCGTCAATCCGTTAGCGAGATATGCAAGTTTGAAATTAAGGAATGGTTGAGGAACAATCAAAATTTTCACAAGTTTGTTACTCGAAACGAATAACTGGAACGGCCTAAGGGAGAAGCACACACACCGTTGTAAACAGGCGAGTTTCTGCTTTCAGATGCATCAGGAATTTCTCGATTTCGTCAATCCGTTCGCGAGATATGGGAGTTTGAAGTTAAGGAATGGTTGAGAAACCATCAAAATTTTCGCATGTCTGATACTCGAAACCAATAACTACTATGGTCTAGGGCAAAAATACGCATACCGTTGTACTTGAGCGAGCTTCTACTTTCAGATGCAAGAAGAATTTTTCGAGTTCGTCAATCCGTTGGCGAGATATGGGAGTTTGAAGTTAAGGAATGGTTGAGAAACCATCAAAATTTTCGCAAGTCTGATACTGGAAACCAATAACTACCATGGCCTAGGGCAAAAATACACATACCGTTGTAATCGGGCGAGATTCTGCTTTCAGATGCAGCAGGAATTTCTCGATTTCGTGAATCCGTTCGCGAGATATGGGAGTTTGAAGTTAAGGAATGGTTGAGAGACCATCAAAATTTTCGCAAGTCTGATACTCGAAACCAATAACTGGAATGGCCTAGGGGAAAAGTGCACACACCATTGTAATCGGGCAAGTTTCTACTTTCAGATACAACAGGAATTTCACGAGTTCGTCAATCCGTTAGCGAGATATGCAAGTTTGAAATTAAGGAATGGTTGAGGAACAATCAAAATTTTCACAAGTTTGTTACTCGAAACGAATAACTGGAACGGCCTAAGGGAGAATCACACACACCGTTGTAAACAGGCGAGTTTCTGCTTTCAGATGCATCAGGAATTTCTCGAGTTCGTCAATCCGGTCGCGAGATATGGGAGCTTGAAATTAAGGAATGGTTGAGAAACCATCAAAATTTTCGCAAGTCTGATACTCGAAACCAATAACTACTATGGTCTAGGGCAAAAATGCGCATACCGATGTAATTGGGCGAGCTTCTACTTTCAGATGCAAGAGGAATTTCTCGAGTTCGTCAATCCGTTCGCGAGATGTGAGAGTTTCAAGTTAAGGAATGGTTCAGAAACCATCAAAATTTTCGCAAGTCTGATACTCGAAACCAATAACTGGAATGGCCTAGGGGAAAAGTACACACACCCTTGTAATCGGGCAAGTTTCTACTTTCAGATACAACAGGAATTTCTCGAGTTCGTCAATCCGTTCGCGAGATATGGGAGTTTGAAGTTAAGGAATGGTTGAGAAAGCATCAAAATTTTCGCAAGTCTGATACTCGAAACCAATAACTACTATGGCCTAGGGCAAAAATACACATACCGTTGTAAGCGGGCGAGTTTCTGCTTTCTGATGCAACAGGAATTTCTCGAGTTCGTCAATCCGTTAGCGAGATATGCAAGTTTGAAATTAAGGAATGGTTGAGGAACAATCAAAATTTTCACAAGTTTGTTACTCGAAACGAATAACTGGAACGGGCTAAGGGAGAAGCACACACACCGTTGTAAACAGGCGAGTTTCTGCTTTCAGATGCATCAGGAATTTCTCGAGTTCGTCAATCCGGTCGCGAGATATGGGAGTTTGAAGTTATGGAATGGTTGAGAAACCATCAAAATTTTCGCAAGTCTGACACTCGAAACCAATAACTACTATGGCCTAGGGCAAAAATACACATACCGTTGTAAGCGGGCGAGTTCCTGCTTTCAGATGCAAGAGGAATTTCTCGAGTTCGTCAATCCGTTCGCGAGATATGGGAGCTTGAAATTAAGGAATGGTTGAGAAACCATCAAAATTTTCGCAAGTCTGATACTCGAAACCAATAACTACTATGGCCTAGGGCAAAAATGCGCATACCGTTGTAATTGGGCGAGCTTCTACTTTCAGATGCAAGAGGAATTTCTCGAGTTCATCAATCCGTTCGCGAGATATGGGAGTTTGAAGTTAAGGAATGGTTGAGAAAGCATCAAAATTTTCGCAAGTCTGATACTGGAAACCAATAACTACTATGGCCTAGGGCAAAAATACACATACCGTTGTAAGCGGGCGAGTTTCTGCTTTCAGATGCAACAGGAATTTCTCGAGTTCGTCAATCCGTTCGCGAGATATGCAAGTTTGAAATTAAGGAATGTTTGAGGAACAATCAAAATTTTCACAAGTTTGTTACTCGAAACGAATAACTGGAACGGCCTAAGGGAGAAGCACACACACCGTTGTAAACAGGCGAGTTTCTGCTTTCAGATGCATCAGGAATTTCTCGAGTTCGTCAATCCGTTCGCGAGATATGGGAGCTTGAAGTTAAGGAATGGTTGAGAAAGCATCAAAATTTTCGCAAGTCTGATACTCGATACCAATAACTAGTTTGGCCTAGGGCAAAAATACACATACCGTTGTAAACGGGCGAGTTTCTGCTTTCAGATGCAACAGGAATTTCTCGAGTTCGTCAATCCGTTAGCGAGATATGCAAGTTTGAAATTAAGGAATGGTTGAGGAACAATCAAAATTTTCACAAGTTTGTTACTCGAACGAATAACTGGAACGGCCTAAGGGAGAAGCACACACACCGTTGTAAACAGGCGAGTTTCTGCTTTCAGATGCATCAGGAATTTCTCGAGTTCGTCAATCCGGTCGCGAGATATGGGAGTTTGAAGTTATGGAATGGTTGAGAAACCATCAAAATTTTCGCAAGTCTGACACTCGAAACCAATAACTACTATGGCCTAGGGCAAAAATACACATACCGTTGTAAGCGGGCGAGTTCCTGCTTTCAGATGCAAGAGGAATTTCTCGAGTTCGTCAATCCGTTCGCGAGATATGGGAGCTTGAAATTAAGGAATGGTTGAGAAACCATCAAAATTTTCGCAAGTCTGATACTCGAAACCAATAACTACTCTGGCCTAGGGCAAAAATGCGCATACCGTTGTAATTGGGCGAGCTTCTACTTTCAGATGCAAGAGGAATTTCTCGAGTTCATCAATCCGTTCGCGAGATATGGGAGTTTGAAGTTAAGGAATGGTTGAGAAAGCATCAAAATTTTCGCAAGTCTGATACTGGAAAACAATAACTACTATGGCCTAGGGCAAAAATACACATACCGTTGTAATCGGGCGAGTTTCTGCTTTCAGATGCAACAGGAATTTCTCGATTTCGTGAATCCGTTCGCGAGATATGGGAGTTTGAAGTTAAGGAATGGTTGAGAAACCATCAAAATTTTCGCAAGTCTGATACTCGAAACCAATAACTGGAATGGCCTAGGGGAAAAGTGCACACACCATTGTAATCGGGCAAGTTTCTACTTTCAGATACAACAGGAATTTCTCGAGTTCGTCAATCCGTTCGCGAGATATGGGAGCTTGAAGTTAAGGAATGGTTGAGAAAGCATCAAAATTTTCGCAAGTCTGACACTCGAAACCAATAACTACTATTGCCTAGGGCAAAAATACACATACCGTTGTAAACGGGCGAGTTTCTGCTTTCAGATGCAACAGGAATTTCTCGAGTTCGTTAATCCGTTCGCGAGATATGGGAGTTTGAAGTTAAAGAATGGTTGAGAAACCATCAAAATTTTCGCAAGTCTGATACTCGAAACCAATAACTACAATGGCCTAGGGGAAAAATACACCTACCGTTGTAATCGGGAGAGTTTCTACTTTCAGATGCAACAGAAGTTTTTCGGATACGTCAATCCTTTCGCGAAATATCGGAGTTTGGAATTAAGAGATGGTTGAGAAACCACCAAAATTTTCGCAAGTCGGATACTCGAAACCAATAACTACAATGGCCTAGGGGGAAAATACACCTACCGTTGTAATCGGGAGAGTTTCTGCTTTCAGATGCAACAGGAGTTTCTCGAGATCGTCAACCCGTTCGCGAGATATGCGAGTTTTAAGTTAAGGAATGGTTGAGAAACCATCAAAATTTTCGCAAGTGTGTTACTCGAAACGAATAACTGGAACGGCCTAAGGGAGAAGCACACACACCGTTGTAAACAGGCGAGTTTCTGCTTTCAGATGCATCAGGAATTTCTCGAGTTCGTCAATCCGTTCGCGAGATATGGGAGTTTGAAGTTAAGGAATGGTTGAGAAAGCATCAAAATTTTCGCAAGTCTGATAGTCGAAACCAATAACTAGTATGGCCTAGTGCAAAAATGCACATACCGTTGTAATCGGGCGAGTTTCTGCTTTCAGATGCAACAGGAATTTCTCGATTTCGTGAATCCGTTCGCGAGATATGGGAGTTTGAAGTTAAGGAATGGTTGAGAAACCATCAAAATTTTCGCAAGTCGATACTCGAAACCAATAACTACAATGGCCTAGGGGGAAAATACACCTACCGTTGTAATCGGGAGAGTTTCTACTTTCAGATGCAACAGAAATTTCTCGGATTCGTCAATCCGTTCGCGAAATATCGGAGTCTGGAATTAAGAGATGGCTGAGAAACCACCAAAATTTTCGCAAGTCTGATACTGGAAACCAATAACTACTATGGCCTAGGGCAAAAATAGACATACCGTTGTAATCGCGCGAGTTTCTGCTTTCAGATGCAACAGGAATTTTTCGAGTTCGTCAATCCGTTGGCGAGATATGGGAGTATGAAGTTAAGGAATGGTTGAGAAACCATCAAAATTTTCGCAAGTCCTATACTCGAAACCAATAACTAGTATGGCCTAGTGCAAATATGCACATACCGTTGTAATCGGGCGAGTTTCTGCTTTCAGATGCAACAGGAATTTCTCGATTTCGTGAATCCGTTCGCGAGATATGGGAGTTTGAAGTTAAGGAATGGTTGAGAAACCATCAAAATTTTCGCAAGTCTGATACTCGAAACCAATAACTGGAATGGCCTAGGGGAAAAGTGCACACACCATTGTAATCGGGCAAGTTTCTACTTTCAGATACAACAGGAATTTCTCGAGTTCGTCAATCCGTTCGCGAGATATGGGAGCTTGAAGTTAAGGAATGGTTGAGAGACCATCAAAATTTTCGCATGTCTGATACTCGAAACCAATAACTACTACGGTCTAGGGCAAAAATACGCATACCGTTGTACTTGAGCGAGCTTCTACTTTCAGATGCAAGAGGAATTTCTCGAGTTCGTCAATCCGTTCGCGAGATATGGGAGTTTCAAGTTAAGGAATGGTTGAGAACGCATCAAAATTTTCGCAAGTCTGATACTCGAAAACAATAACTGGAATGGCCTTTGGCAAAAATACACATACCGTTGTAAACCGGTGAGTATCTGCTTTCAGATGCAACAGGAATTTCTCGAGTTCGTGAATCCGTTCGCGAGATATGGGAGTTTGAAGTTAAGGAATGGTTGAGAAACCATCAAAATTTTCGCAAGTCTGATACTCGAAACCAATAACTGGAATGGCCTAGGGGAAAAGTGCACACACCATTGTAATCGGGCAAGTTTCTACTTTCAGATACAACAGGAATTTCTCGAGTCCGTCAATCCGTTCGCGAGATATGGGAACTTGAAGTTAAGGAATGGTTGAGAAACCATCAAAATTTTCGCAAGTCTGATACTCGAAACCAATAACTACTATGGCCTAGGGCAAAAATAAACATACCGTTGTAAGCGGGCGAGTTTCTGCTTTCAGATGCAACAGGATTTTCTCGAGTTCGACAATCCGTTCGCGAGATATGGGAGTTTGAAGTTAAGGAATGGTTGAGAAACCATCAAAATTTTCGCAAGTCTGATACTCGAAAACAGTAACTGGAATGACCTAGGGGAAAAGTACACACACCACTGTAATCGGGCAAGTTTCTACTTTCAGATACAACAGGACTTGGCGAGTTCGTCAATCCGTTCGCGAGATATGGGAGTTTGAAGTTAAGGAATGGTTGAGAAACCATCAAAATTTTCGCAGGTCTTATGCTCGAAACCAATAACTAGTATGGCCAAGTGCAAAAATGCACATACCGTTGCAATCGGGCGAGTTTCTGCTTTCAGATGAAACAGGAATTTCTAGAGTTCGTCAATCCGTTCGCGATATATGGGAGTTTGAATTTATGGAGTGGTTGAGAAACCATCAAAATTTTCGCAAGTCCAATACTCGAAACCAATAACTACTATGGCCAAGGTCAAAAATATAGATACCGTTGTAAACGGGCGAGTTTCTGCATTCAGATGCAACAGGAATTTCTCGAGTTCTTCAATCCGTTCGCGAGATATGGGAGTTTGAAGTTAAGAAATGGTTGAGAAACCATCAAAATTTTCGCAAGTCTGATAGTCGAAACCAATAACTAGTATGGCCTAGTGCAAAAATGCACATACCGTTGTAATCGGGCGAGTTTCTGCTTTCAGATGCAACAGGAATTTCTCGAGTTCGTCAATCCGTTAGCGAGATATGCAAGTTTGAAATTAAGGAATGGTTGAGGAACAATCAAAATTTTCACAAGTTTGTTACCCGAAACGAATAACTGGAACGGCCTAAGGGAGAAGCACACACACCGTTGTAAACAGGCGAGTTTCTGCTTTCAGATGCATCAGGAATTTCTCGAGTTCGTCAATCCGTTCGCGAGATATGGGAGTTTGAAGTTAAGGAATGGTTGAGAAAGCATCAAATTTTCGCAAGTCTGATAGTCGAAACCAATAACTAGTATGGCCTAGTGCAAAAATGCACATACCGTTGTAATCGGGCGAGTTTCTGCTTTCAGATGCAACAGGAATTTCTCGATTTCGTGAATCCGTTCGCGAGATATGGGAGTTTGAAGTTAAGGAATGGTTGAGAAACCATCAAAATTTTCGCAAGTCGATACTCGAAACCAATAACTACAATGGCCTAGGGGGAAAATACACATACCGTTGTAATCGGGAGAGTTTCTACTTTCAGATGCAACAGAAATTTTTCGGATTCGTCAATCCGTTCGCGAAATATCGGAGTTTGGAATTAAGAGATGGCTGAGAAACCACCAAAATTTTCGCAAGTCTGATACTGGAAACCAATAACTAATATGGCCTAGGGCAAAAATAGACATACCGTGGTAATCGGGCGAGTCTCTGCTTTCAGATGCAACAGGAATTTCTCGAGTTCGTCAATCCGTTCGCGAGATATGGGAGCTTGAAGTTAAGGAATGGTTGAGAAACCATCAAAATTTTCGCAAGTCCTATACTCGAAACCAATAACTAGTATGGCCTAGTGCAAATATGCACATACCGTTGTAATCGGGCGAGTTTCTGCTTTCAGATGCAACAGGAATTTCTCGATTTCGTGAATCCGTTCCCGAGATATGAGAGTTTGAAGTTAAGGAATGGTTGAGAAACCATCAAAATTTTCGCAAGTCTGATACTCGAAACCAATAACTGGAATGGCCTAGAGGAAAAGTGCACACACCATTGTAATCGGGCAAGTTTCTACTTTCAGATACAACAGGAATTTCTCGAGTTCGTCAATCCGTTCGCGAGACATTCGAGTTTGAAATTAAGGAATGGTTGAGAAACAATCAAAATTTTCGCAAGTGTGTTACTCGAAACGAATAACTGGAACGGCCTAGGGGAAAAGCACACACACGGTTGTAAAGAGGCGAGTTTCTGCTTTCAGATGCATCAGGTATTTCTCGAGTTCGTCAATCCGTTCGCCATATATGGGAGTTTGAAGTTAAGGAATGTTTGAGAAACCATCAAAATTTTCGCAAGTCTGATACTCGAAACCAATAACTACAATGGCCTAGGGGAAAAATACACCTACCGTTGTAATCGGGAGAGTTTCTACTTTCAGATGCAACAGAAATTTTTCGGATTCGTCAATCCGTTCGCGAAATATCGGAGTTTGGAATTAAGAGATGGCTGAGAAACCACCAAAATTTTCGCAAGTCTGATACTGGAAACCAATAACTAATATGGCCTAGGGCAAAAATAGACATACCGTGGTAATCGGGCGAGTCTCTGCTTTCAGATGCAACAGGAATTTCTCGAGTTCGTCAATCCGTTCGCGAGATATGGGAGCTTGAAGTTAAGGAATGGTTGAGAAACCATCAAAATTTTCGCAAGTCTTATACTCGAAACCAATAACTGGAATGGCCTAGGGGAAAAATACACATACCGTTGTAATGGGGCGAGTTTCTACTTTCAGATGCAACAGGAATTTCTCGAGTTCGTTAATCCGTTCGCGAGACATTCGAGTTTGAAGTTGAGGAATGGTTGAGAAACCATCAAAATTTTCGCAAGTCTTATACTCGAAACCAATAACTGGAATGGCCTAGGGCAAAAATAGACATACCGTGGTAATCGGGCGAGTCTCTGCTTTCAGATGCAACAGGAATTTCTCGAGTTCGTCAATCCGTTCGCGAGATATGGGAGTTTGAAGTTAAAGAATGGTTGAGAAACCATCAAAATTTTCGCAAGGCTTATACTCGAAACGAATAACTGGAACGGCCTAGGGGATAAGCACACACACCGCTGTAAACAGGCGAGTTTCTGCTTTCAGATGCATCAGGTATTTCTCGAGTTCGTCAATCGGTTCGCGATATATGGGAGTTTGAAGTTAAGGAATGTTTGAGGAACCATCAAAATTTTCGCAAGTCTGATACTCGAAACCAATAACTACAATGGCCTAGGGGAAAAATACCCCTACCGTTGTAATCGAGAGAGTTTCTACTTTCAGATGCAACAGAAATTTTTCGGATTCGTCAATCCGTTCGCGAAATATCGGAGTTTGGAATTAAGAGATGGCTGGGAAACCACAAAAATTTTCGCAAGTCTGATACTGGAAACCAATAACTACTATGGCCTAGTGCAAAAATGCACATACCGTTGTAAACGGGCGTGTTCCTGCTTTCAGATGCAACAGGAATTTCTCGAGTTCGTCAATCCGTTCGCGAGACATTCGAGTTTGAAGTTGAGGAATGGTTGAGAAACCATCATAATTTTCGGAATCTGATACTCGAAAACATTAACTACTATGGTCGAGGGCAAAAATACAAACACCGTGGTAATCGGGCGAGTTTCTGCTTTCAGAAGCAACAGGAATTCCTCGAGTTCGTCAACCCTTTCGCGAGATATGGGAGCTTGAAGTTAAGGAATGGTTGAGAAACCATCAAAATTTTCGCAAGTCTGATACTCGAAACCAATAACTACAATGGCCTAGGGGAAAAATACACCTACCGTTGTAATCGGGAGAGTTTCTACTTTCAGATGCAACAGAAATTTTTCGGATTCGTCAATCCGTTCGCGAAATATCGGAGTTTGGAATTAAGAGATGGCTGAGGAACCACCAAAATTTTCGCAAGTCTGATACTGGAAACCAATAACTAATATGGCCTAGGGCAAAAATAAACATACCGTGGTAATCGGGCGAGTCTCTGCTTTCAGATGCAACAGGAATTTCTCGAGTTCGTCAATCCGTTCGCGAGATATGGGAGCTTGAAGTTAAGGAATGGTTGAGAAACCATCAAAATTTTCGCAAGTCTTATACTCGAAACCAATATTTACTATGGCCAAGTGCAAAAATGCACATACCGTTGCAATCGGGCGAGTTTCTGCTTTCAGATGCAACAGGAATTTCTAGAGTTCGTCAATCCGTTCGCGAGATATGGGAGGTTGAAGTTACGGAATTGTTGAGAAACCATCAAAATTTTCGCAATTCTGATACTCGAAACCAATAACTGGAATGACCTAGGGGAAAAATACACATACCGTTGTAATGGGGCGAGTTTCTACTTTCAGATGCAACAGGAATTTCTCGAGTTCGTTAATCCGTTCGCGAGATATGGGAGTTTGAAGTTAAAGAATGGTTGACAAACCATCAAAATTTTCGCAAGGCTTATACTCGAAACCAAGAACTACTATGGCCTAGGGCAAAAATGCATAGACCATTGTAATCGGGAGAGTTTCTACATTCAGATGCAACAGAAATTTTTCGGATTGGTCAATCCGTTCGCGAAATATCGGAGTTTGGAATTAAGAGATGGTTGAGAAGCCATCAAAATTTTCGCAAGTCTGATACTCGAAACCAATAACTACTATGGCCTAGGGCAAAAATAGACATACCGTGGTAATCGGGCGAGTCACTGCTTTCAGATGCAACAGGAATTTCTCGAGTTCATCAATCCGTTCGCGAGATATGCGAGTTTGAAGTTAAGGAATGGTTGAGAAACCATCAAAATTTTCGCAAATCTGATACTCGAAACCAATAACTGGAATGGCCTACAGGAAAAATACCCATACCGTTGTAATCGGGAGAGTTTCCACTTTCAGATGCAACAGGGATTTCTCGAGTTCGTCACTCCGTTCGCGATATGTGGGGGTTTGAAGTTAAGGAATGGATGAGAAACCATAAAAATTTTCGCAACTCTGATACACGAGACCAATAATTACTATGGTCTCGGGCAAAAATACGCATACCGTTGTAATTGGGAGAGATTCTACTTTCAGATGCAACAGGAATTTCTCGAGTTCGTTAAACCGTTCGCGAGATATGGGAGTTTGAAGTTAAAGAATGGTTGAGAAACCATCAAAATTTTCGCAAGTCTTATACTCGAAATCAATAACTACTATGGCCTAGGGCAAAAATGCATAGACCATTGTAATCGGGAGAGTTTCTACTTTCAGATGCAACAGAAATTTTTCGGATTCGTCAATCCGTTCGCGAAAAATCGTAGTTTGGAAATAAGAGATGGTTGAGAAACCATCAAAATTTTCGCAAGTCTGATACTCGAAACCAATAACTGGAATGGTCTAGAGGAAGAATACACATACCGTTGTAATCGGGAGAGTTTCTACTTTCAGATGCAACAGGAATTTCTCGAGTTCGTCAATCCGTTCGCGAGATATGGGAGTTTGAAGTTAAGGAATGGTTGAGGAACCATCAAAATTTTCGCAAGTCTTATACTCGAAACCAATAACTACTACGGCCTCGGGCAAAAATGCATAGACCATTGTAATCGGGAGAGTTTCTACTTTCAGATGCAACAGGAATTTCTCGAGTTCGTCACTCCGATCGCGATATATGGGGGTTTGATGTTGAGGAATGGTTGAGAAACCATAAAGATTTTCGCAAGTCTGATAATCGATATCAATAACTACTATGGCCTAGGGCAGAAATACACATACCGTTGTAATGGGGCGAGTTTCTACTTTCAGATGCAACAGGAATTTCTCGAGTTCGTCAATCCGTTCCCGAGATATGGGAGTTTGAAATTAAGGAATGGTTGAGAAACCATCAAAATTTTCGGAATCTGATACACGAAACCAATAACTACTATGGTCTAGAGCAAAAATATACATACCGTTGTAATGGGGCGAGTTTCTACTTTCAGATGCATCAGGAATTTCTCGAGTTTGTCAATCCGTTCGCGAGATATGGGAGTTTGAAGTTAAGGAATGGTTGAGAAAGCATCAAAATTTTCGCAAGTCTTATACTCGAAACCAATAACTACTATGGCATAGGGCAAAAATGCATAGACCATTGTAATCGGGAGAGTTTCTACTTTCAGATGTAACAGAAATTTTTCGGATTCGTCAATCCGTTCGCGAAAAATCGTAGTTTGGAAATAAGAGATGGTTGAGAAACCATCAAAATTTTCGCAAGTCTGATACTCAAAACCAATAACTGGAATGGCCTAGAGGAAAAATACACATACCGTTGTAATCGGGAGAGTTTCCACTTTCCGATGCAACAGGAATTTCTCGAGTTCGTCAAACCGTTCGCGATATATGGGGGTTTGAAGTTAAGGAATGGTTGAGAAACTATAAAAATTTTCGCACGTCTGATACTCGAAACCAATAACTGCTATGGCCTACGGCAAAAATACGCATACCGTTGTAATTGGGCGAGCTTCTACTTTCAGATGCAACAGGAATTTCTCGAGTTCGTCAATCCGTTCCCGAGATATGGCAGTTTGAAGTTAAAGAATGGTTGAGAAACCATCAAAATTTTCGCAAGGCTTATACTCGAAACCAATAACTACTATGGCCTAGGGCAAAAATGCATAGACCATTGTAATCGGGAGAGTTTCTACATTCAGATGCAACAGAAATTTTTCGGATTGGTCAATCCGTTTGCGAAATATCGGAGTTTGGAATTAAGAGATGGTTGAGAAACAAACAAATTTTCGCAAGTCTGATACTCGAAACCAATAACTACTATGGCCTAGGGCAAAAATAGACATACCGTTGTAATCGGGCGAGTCTCTGCTTTCAGATGCAACAGGAATTTCACGAGTTCATCAATCCGTTCGCGAGATATGCGAGTTTGAAGTTAAGGAATGGTTGAGAAACCATCAAAATTTTCGCAAATCTGATACTCGAAACCAATAACTGGAATGGCCTACAGGAAAAATACCCATACCGTTCTAATCGGGAGAGTTTCCACTTTCAGATGCAACAGGGATTTCTGGAGTTCGTCACTCCGTTCGCGATATATGGGGGTTTGAAGTTAAGGAATGGATGAGAAACCATAAAAATTTTCACAAGTCTGATACACGAGACCAATAATTACTATGGTCTAGGGCAAAAATACGCATACCGTTGTAATTGGGAGAGTTTCTACTTTAAGATGCAACAGGAATTTCTCGAGTTCGTTGAACCGTTCGCGAGATAAGGGAGTTTGAAGTTAAAGAATGGTTGAGAAACCATCAAAATTTTCGCAAATCTTATACTCGAAATCAATAACTACTCTGGCCTAGGGCAAAAATGCATAGACCATTGTAATCGGGAGAGTTTCTACTTTCAGATGCAACAGGAATTTCTCGAGTTCGTCAAACCGTTCGCGATATGTGGGGGTTTGAAGTTAAGGAATGGTTGAGAAACTATAAAAATTTTCGCAAGTCTGATACTCGAAACCAATAACTACAATGGCCAAGTGCAAAAATTCACATACCGTTGCAATCGAGCGAGTTTCTGCTTTCAGATGCAACAGGAATCTCTCGAGTTTGTCAATCCTTTCGCGATATATGGGAGATTGAAGTTAAGGAATGGTTGAGAAACCATAAAAATTTTCGGAATCTGATACTCGAAACCAGTAACCACTATGGTCTAGGGCAAAAATACACATACCGTTGTAATCGGGCGAGTTCCTGCTTTCAGATGCAACCGGAATTTCTCGAGTACGTCAATCCGTTCGCGAGATATGCGAGTTTGAACTTAAGGAATGGTTGGGAAACCATCAAAACTTTCGGAATCTGATACTCGAAACCAATAACTACTATGGTCTAGGGCAAAAGTACGCATACCGCTGTAATTGAGCGAGCTTCTACTTTCAGATGCAAGAGGAATTTCTCGAGATCGTCAATCCGTTCGCGAGATATGGGAGTTTCAAGTTAAGGAATGGTTGAGAAAGCATCAAAATTTTCGCAAGTCTGATACTCGAAACCAATAACTAGTATGACCTAGGGCAAAAATACACATACCGTTGTAAACGGGGGAGTTTCTGCTTTCAGATGCACCAGGAATTTCTCGAGTTCGTCAATCCGTTCGCGATATATGGGAGTTTGAAGTTAAGGAATGGTTGAGAAACCATCAAAATTGTCGCAAGTCTGATACTCGAAACCAATAACTACAATGGCCGAGGGGAAAAATGCACATACCGTTGTAATCGGGCGAGTCTCTTCTTTCAGATGCAACAGGAATTTCTCGATTTCCTCAATCCGTTCGTGAGATATGGGAATTTGAAGTTAAGGAATGGTTGAGAAACCATACAAATTTTCGCGAGTCTGATACTCGAAATCAATAACTACTATGGCCTAGGGCAAAAATACACATACCGTTGTAAACGGGGGAGTTTCTGCTTTCAGATGCACCAGGAATTTCTCGAGTTCGTCAATCCGTTCGCGATATATGGGAGTTTGAAGTTAAGGAATGGTTGAGAAACCATCAAAATTGTCGCAAGTCTGATACTCGAAACCAATAACTACAATGGCCGAGGGGAAAAATGCACATACCGTTGTAATCGGACGAGTTTCTGCTTTCAGATGCAACAGGAATTTCTCGAGTTCGTAAACCCGTTCGCGAGATATGGGAGTTTGAAGTTAAGGAATGGTTGTGAAACAATCAAAAATTTCGCAAGTCTGATACACGAAACCAACAACTGGAATCGCCTAGGGGAAAAGTACACACACCATTGTAATCGGGCGAGTTTCTGCTTTCAGATGCAACCTGAATTTCTCGAGTACGTCAATCCGTTCGCGAGATATGCGAGTTTGAAATTAAGGAATGGTTGAGAAACCATCAAAATTTTCGCACGTCTGATACTCGACACCAATAACTACAATGCCCAAGGGGAGAAATACACATACCGTTGTAATCGGGCGAGTCTCTACTTTCAGATGCAACAGGAATTTCTCGATTTCCTCAATCCGTTCGTGAGATATGGGAATTTGAAGTTAAGGAATGGTTGAGAAACCATACAAATTTTCGCGAGTCTGATACTCGAAATCAATAACTACTATGGCCTAGGGCAAAAATACACATACCGTTGTAAACGGGCGAGTTTCTGCTTTCAGATGCACCAGGAATTTCTCGAGTTCGTCAATCCGTTCGCGATATATGGGAGTTTGAAGTTAAAGAATGGTTGAGAAACCATCAAAATTTTCGCATGTCTGATACTCGAAACCAATAACTACTATGGTCTAGTGCAAAAATACGCATACCGTTGTAATTGGGCGAGCTTCTACTTTCAGATGCAAGAGGAATTTCTCGAGTTCGTCAATCCGTTCGCGACATATGGGAGTTTCAAGTTAAGGAATGGTTGAGAAAGCATCAAAATTTTCGCAAGTCTGATACTCGAAACCAATAACTACTATGGCCTAGGGCAAGAATACACATACGGTTGTAAGCGGGCGAGTTTCTGCTTTGAGATGCAACAGGAATTTCTCGAGTTCGTCAATCCGTTCGCGAGATATGCAAGTTTGAAATTAAGGAATGGTTGTGAAACAATCAAAATTTTCACAAGTTTGTTACTCGAAACGAATAACTGGAACGGCCTAAGGGAGAAGCACACACACCGTTGTAAACAGGCGAGTTTCTGCTTTCAGATGCATCAGGAATTTCTCGAGTTCGTCAATACGTTCGCGAGATATGGGAGCTTGAAGTTAAGGAATGGTTGAGAAACCATCAAAATTTTCGCATGTCTGATACTCGAAACCAATAACTACTATGGTCTAGTGCAAAAATACGCATACCGTTGTAATTGGGCGAGCTTCTACTTTCAGATGCAAGAGGAATTTCTCGAGTTCGTCAATCCGTTCGCGACATATGGGAGTTTCAAGTTAAGGAATGGTTGAGAAACCTTAAAAATTTTCGCAAGTCTGATACTCGAAACCAATAACAACAATGGCCTAGGTGAAAAATACACCTACCGTTGTAATTGGGAGAGTTTCTACCCTCAGATGCAACAGAAATTTTTTGGATTCGTCAATCCGTTCGCGAAATATCGGAGTTTGGAATTAAGAGATGGCTGAGAAACCACCAAAATTTTCGCAAGTCTGATACTGGAAACCAATAACTACTATGGCCTAGGGCAAAAATAGACATACCGTTGTAATCGGGCGAGTTTCTGCTTTCCGATGCAACAGGAATTTCTCGAGTTCGTCAATACGTTCGCGAGATATGGGAGCTTGAAGTTAAGGAATGGTTGAGAAACCATCAAAATTTTCGCAAGTCTGATACTCGAAACCAATAACTACTATGGTCTAGGGCAAAAATACGCATACCGTTGTAATTGGGCGTGCTTCTACTTTCAGATGCAAGAGGAATTTCTCGAGTTCGTCAATCCGTTCGCGACATATAGGAGTTTCAAGTTAAGGAATGGTTGAGAAAGCATCAAAATTTTCGCAAGTCTGATACTCGAAACCAATAACTACTATGGCCTAGGGCAAAAATACACATACCGTTGTAATCGGGCGAGTTTCTGCTTTCCGATGCAACAGGAATTTCTCGAGTTCGACAAGACGTTCGCGAGATATGGGAGCTTGAAGTTAAGGTATGGTTGAGAAACCATAAAAATTTTCGCATGTCTGATACTCGAAACCAATAACTACTATGGTCTAGGGCAAAAATACGCATACCGTTGTAATTGGGCGAGCTTCTACTTTCAGATGGAAGAGGAATTTCTCGAGTTCGTCAATCCGTTCGCGACATATGGGAGTTTCAAGTTAAGGAATGGTTGAGAAAGCATCAAAATTTTCGCAAATCTGATACTCGAAACCAATAACTACTATGGCCTAGGGCAAAAATACACATACCGTTGTAAGCGGGCGAGTTTCTGCTTTGAGATGCAACAGGAATTTCTCGAGTTCGTCAATCCGTTCGCGAGATATGGGAGCTTGAAGTTAAGGAATGGTTGAGAAACCATCAAAATTTTCGCAAGTCTTATACTCGAAACCAATAACTACTATGGCCAAGTGCAAAAATTCACATACCGTTGCAATCGGGCGAGTTTCTGCTTTCAGATGCAACAGGAATTTCAAGAGTTCGTCAATCCGTTCGCGATATAAGGGAGTTTGAACTTATGGAATGGTTGAGATATCATCAAAATTTTCGCAAGTCTGATACTCGAAACCGATAACTACTATGGCCTAGGGCAAAAATACACATACCGTTGTAAGAGGTCGAGTTTCTGCTTTCAGATGCAACAGGATTTTCTCGAGTTCGTCAATCCGTTCGCGATATATGGGAGTTTGAAGTTAAGGAATGTTTGAGAAACCATCAAAATTTTCGCATGTCTGATACTCGAAACCAATAACAACAATGGCCTAGGGGAAAAATACACTTACCGTTGTAATCGGGAGAGTTTCTACCCTCAGATGCAACAGAAATTTTCTGGATTCGTCAATCCGTTCGCGAAATATCGGAGTTTGGAATTAAGAGATGGCTGAGAAACCACCAAAATTTTCGCAAGTCTGATACTGGAAACCAATAACTACTATGGCCTTGGGCAAAAATAGACATACCGTTGTAATCAGGCGAGTTTCTGCTTTCCGATGCAACAGGAATTTCTCGAGTTCGTCAATACGTTCGCGAGATATGGGAGCTTGAATTTAAGCAATGGTTGAGAAACCATCAAAATTTTCGCATGTCTGATACTCGAAACCAATAACTACTCTGGTCTAGGGCAAAAATACGCATACCGTTGTAATTGGGCGAGCTTCTACTTTCAGATGCAAGAGGAATTTCTCGAGTTCGTCAATCCGTTCGCGACATATGGGAGTTTCAAGTTAAGGAATGGTTGAGAAAGCATCAAAATTTTCGCAAGTCTGATACTCGAAACCAATAACAACAATGGCCTAAGGGAAAAATACACCTACCGTTGTAATCGGGAGAGTTTCTACCCTCAGATGCAACAGAAATTTTTTGGATTCGTCAATCCGTTCGCGAAATATCGGAGTTTGGAATTAAGAAATGGCTGAGAAACCACCAAAATTTTCGCAAGTCTGATACTGGAAACCAATAACTACTATGGCCTAGGGCAAAAATAGACATACCGTTGTAATCGGGCGAGTTTCTGCTTTCCGATGCAACAGGAATTTCTCGAGTTCGTCAATACGTTCGCGAGATATGGGAGCTTGAAGTTAAGGAATGGTTGAGAAACCATCAAAATTTTCGCATGTCTGATACTCGAAACCAATAACTACTATGGTCTAGTGCAAAAATACGCATACCGTTGTAATTGGGCGAGCTTCTACTTTCAGATGCAAGAGGAATTTCTCGAGTTCGTCAATCCGTTCGCGACATATGGGAGTTTCAAGTTAAGGAATGGTTGAGAAACCTTAAAAATTTTCGCAAGTCTGATACTCGAAACCAATAACAACAATGGCCTAGGTGAAAAATACACCTACCGTTGTAATCGGGAGAGTTTCTACCCTCAGATGCAACAGAAATTTTTTGGATTCGTCAATCCGTTCGCGAAATATCGGAGTTTGGAATTAAGAGATGGCTGAGAAACCACCAAAATTTTCGCAAGTCTGATACTGGAAACCAATAACTACTATGGCCTAGGGCAAAAATAGACATACCGTTGTAATCGGGCGAGTTTCTGCTTTCCGATGCAACAGGAATTTCTCGAGTTCGACAATACGTTCGCGAGATATGGGAGCTTGAAGTTAAGGAATGGTTGAGAAACCATCAAAATTTTCGCAAGTCTGATACTCGAAACCAATAACTACTATGGTCTAGGGCAAAAATACGCATACCGTTGTAATTGGGCGTGCTTCTACTTTCAGATGCAAGAGGAATTTCTCGAGTTCGTCAATCCGTTCGCGACATATGGGAGTTTCAAGTTAAGGAATGGTTGAGAAAGCATCAAAATTTTCGCAAGTCTGATACTCGAAACCAATAACTACTATGGCCTAGGGCAAAAATACACATACCGTTGTAATCGGGCGAGTTTCTGCTTTCCGATGCAACAGGAATTTCTCGAGTTCGACAATACGTTCGCGAGATATGGGAGCTTGAAGTTAAGGTATGGTTGAGAAACCATAAAAATTTTCGCATGTCTGATACTCGAAACCAATAACTACTATGGTCTAGGGCAAAAATACGCATACCGTTGTAATTGGGCGAGCTTCTACTTTCCGATGCAACAGGAATTTCTCGAGTTCGTCAATACGTTCGCGAGATATGGGAGCTTGAAGTTAAGGTATGGTTGAGACACCATAAAAATTTTCGCATGTCTGATACTCGAAACCAATAACTACTATGGTCTAGGGCAAAAATACGCATACCGTTGTAATTGGGCGAGCTTCTACTTTCAGATGGAAGAGGAATTTCTCGAGTTCGTCAATCCGTTCGCGACATATGGGAGTTTCAAGTTAAGGAATGGTTGAGAAAGCATCAAAATTTTCGCAAATCTGATACTCGAAACCAATAACTACTATGGCCTAGGGCAAAAATACACATACCGTTGTAAGCGGGCGAGTTTCTGCTTTGAGATGCAACAGGAATTTCTCGAGTTCGTCAATCCGTTCGCGAGATATGGGAGCTTGAAGTTAAGGAATGGTTGAGAAACCATCAAAATTTTCGCAAGTCTTATACTCGAAACCAATAACTACTATGGCCAAGTGCAAAAATTCACATACCGTTGCAATCGGGCGAGTTTCTGCTTTCAGATGCAACAGGAATTTCAAGAGTTCGTCAATCCGTTCGCGATATATGGGAGTTTGAACTTATGGAATGGTTGAGAAATCATCAAAATTTTCGCAAGTCTGATACTCGAAACCAATAACTACTATGGCCTAGGGCAAAAATACACATACCGTTGTAAGAGGTCGAGTTTCTGCTTTCAGATGCAACAGGATTTTCTCGAGTTCGTCAATCCGTTCGCGATATATGGGAGTTTCAAGTTAAGGAATGGTTGAGAAAGCATCAAAATTTTCGCAAGTCTGATACTCGAAACAAATAACTACTATGGCCTAGGGCAAAAATACACATACCGTTGTAAACAGGCGAGTTCCTGCTTTCAGATGCATCAGGAATTTCTCGAGATTGTCAATCCGTTCGCGAGATATGGGAGTTTGATGTTAAGGAATGGTTGAGAAAGCATCAAAATTTTCGCAAGTCTGATACTCGAAACCAATAACTAGTATGGCCTAGGGCAAAAATACACATACCGTTGTAAACGGGCGAGTTTCTGCTTTCAGATGCAACAGGAATTTCTCGAGTTCGTTAATCCGTTCACGAAATATCGGAGTTTGGAGTTAAGAGATGGTTGAGAAACCATCAAAATTTTGCAAGTCTGATACTGGAAACCAATAACAACAATTGCCTAGGGGAAAAATACGTATACCGTTGTAATCGGAAGAGTTTCTACTTTCAGATGCAACAGAAATTTTTCGGATTCGTCAATCCGTTCGCGAAATATCGGAGTCTGGAATTAAGAGATGGCTGAGAAACCACCCAAATTTTCGCAAGTCTGATACTGGAAACCAATAACTACTATGGCCTAGGGCAAAAATAGACATACCGTTGTAATCGGGCGAGTTTCTGCTTTCAGATGCAACAGGAATTTTTCGAGTTCGTCAATCCGTTGGCGAGATATGGGGGTTTGAAGTTAAGGAATGGTTGAGAAACCATCAAAATTTTCGCAAGTCTGATACTCGAAACCAATAACTGGAATGGCCTAGGGGAAAAGTGCACACACCATTCTAATCGGGCTAGTTTCTACTTTCAGATACAACAGGAATTTCTCGAGTTCGTCAATCCGTTCGCGAGATATGGGAGCTTGAAGTTAAGGAATGGTTGAGAAACCATCAAAATTTTCGCACGTCTGATACTCGAAACCAATAACTACTATGGCCTAGGCAAAAATACACATACCGTTGTAATAGGGCGAGTTTCTGATTTCAGATGCAAACAGAAATTTTTCGGATTCGTCAATCCGTTCGCGAAATATCGGAGTCTGGAATTAAGAGATGGCTGAGAAACCACTAAAATTTTCGCAAGTCTGATACTGGAAACCAATAACTACTATGGCCTATGGCAAAAATAGACATACCGTTGTAATCGGGCGAGTTTCTGCTTTCAGATGCAACAGGAATTTTTCGAGTTCGTCAATCCGTTGGCGAGATATGGGAGTTTGAAGTTAAGGAATGGTTGAGAAACCATCAAAATTTTCGCAAGTCTTATACTCGACACCAATAACTAGTATGGCCAATTGCAAAAATTCACATACCGTTGCAATCGGGCGAGTTTCTGCTTTCAGATGCAACAGGAATCTCTCGAGTTTGTCAATCCGTTCGCGATATATGGGAGTTTGAAGTTAAGGAATGGTTGAGAAACCATAAAAATTTTCGGAATCTGATACTCGAAACCAGTAACGACTATGGTCTAGGGCAAAAATACACATACCGTTGTAATCGGGCGAGTTTCTGCTTTCAGATGCAACCGGAATTTCTCGAGTTCGTCAATACGTTCGCGAGATATGGGAGCTTGAAGTTAAGGAATGGTTGAGAAACCATCAAAATTTTCGCATGTCTGATACTCGAAACCAATAACTACTATGGTCTAGTGCAAAAATACGCATACCGTTGTAATTGGGCGAGCTTCTACTTTCAGATGCAAGAGGAATTTCTCGAGTTCGTCAATCCGTTCGCGACATATGGGAGTTTCAAGTTAAGGAATGGTTGAGAAACCTTAAAAATTTTCGCAAGTCTGATACTCGAAACCAATAACAACAATGGCCTAGGTGAAAAATACACCTACCGTTGTAATCGGGAGAGTTTCTACCCTCAGATGCAACAGAAATTTTTTGGATTCGTCAATCCGTTCGCGAAATATCGGAGTTTGGAATTAAGAGATGGCTGAGAAACCACCAAAATTTTCGCAAATCTGATACTGGAAACCAATAACTACTATGGCCTAGGGCAAAAATAGACATACCGTTGTAATCGGGCGAGTTTCTGCTTTCCGATGCAACAGGAATTTCTCGAGTTCGACAATACGTTCGCGAGATATGGGAGCTTGAAGTTAAGGAATGGTTGAGAAACCATCAAAATTTTCGCAAGTCTGATACTCGAAACCAATAACTACTATGGTCTAGGGCAAAAATACGCATACCGTTGTAATTGGGCGTGCTTCTACTTTCAGATGCAAGAGGAATTTCTCGAGTTCGTCAATCCGTTCGCGACATATGGGAGTTTCAAGTTAAGGAATGGTTGAGAAAGCATCAAAATTTTCGCAAGTCTGATACTCGAAACCAATAACTACTATGGCCTAGGGCAAAAATACACATACCGTTGTAATCGGGCGAGTTTCTGCTTTCCGATGCAACAGGAATTTCTCGAGTTCGACAATACGTTCGCGAGATATGGGAGCTTGAAGTTAAGGTATGGTTGAGAAACCATAAAAATTTTCGCATGTCTGATACTCGAAACCAATAACTACTATGGTCTAGGGCAAAAATACGCATACCGTTGTAATTGGGCGAGCTTCTACTTTCCGATGCAACAGGAATTTCTCGAGTTCGTCAATACGTTCGCGAGATATGGGAGCTTGAAGTTAAGGTATGGTTGAGACACCATAAAAATTTTCGCATGTCTGATACTCGAAACCAATAACTACTATGGTCTAGGGCAAAAATACGCATACCGTTGTAATTGGGCGAGCTTCTACTTTCAGATGGAAGAGGAATTTCTCGAGTTCGTCAATCCGTTCGCGACATATGGGAGTTTCAAGTTAAGGAATGGTTGAGAAAGCATCAAAATTTTCGCAAATCTGATACTCGAAACCAATAACTACTATGGCCTAGGGCAAAAATACACATACCGTTGTAAGCGGGCGAGTTTCTGCTTTGAGATGCAACAGGAATTTCTCGAGTTCGTCAATCCGTTCGCGAGATATGGGAGCTTGAAGTTAAGGAATGGTTGAGAAATCATCAAAATTTTCGCAAGTCTGATACTCGAAACCAATAACTACTATGGCCTAGGGCAAAAATACACATACCGTTGTAAGAAGTCGAGTTTCTGCTTTCAGATGCAACAGGATTTTCTCGAGTTCGTCAATCCGTTCGCGATATATGGGAGTTTCAAGTTAAGGAATGGTTGAGAAAGCATCAAAATTTTCGCAAGTCTGATACTCGAAACAAATAACTACTATGGCCTAGGGCAAAAATACACATACCGTTGTAAACAGGCGAGTTCCTGCTTTCAGATGCATCAGGAATTTCTCGAGTTTGTCAATCCGTTCGCGAGATATGGGAGTTTGATGTTAAGGAATGGTTGAGAAAGCATCAAAATTTTCGCAAGTCTGATACTCGAAACCAATAACTAGTATGGCCTATGGCAAAAATACACATACCGTTGTAAACGGGCGAGTTTCTGCTTTCAGATGCAACAGGAATTTCTCGAGTTCGTTAATCCGTTCACGAAATATCGGAGTTTGGAGTTAAGAGATGGTTGAGAAACCATCAAAATTTTGCAAGTGTGATACTGGAAACCAATAACAACAATTGCCTAGGGGAAAAATACGTATACCGTTGTAATCGGAAGAGTTTCTACTTTCAGATGCAACAGAAATTTTTCGGATTCGTCAATCCGTTCGCGAAATATCGGAGTCTGGAATTAAGAGATGGCTGAGAAACCACCCAAATTTTCGCAAGTCTGATACTGGAAACCAATAACTACTATGGCCTAGGGCAAAAATAGACATACCGTTGTAATCGGGCGAGTTTCTGCTTTCAGATGCAACAGGAATTTTTCGAGTTCGTCAATCCGTTGGCGAGATATGGGGGTTTGAAGTTAAGGAATGGTTGAGAAACCATCAAAATTTTCGCAAGTCTGATACTCGAAACCAATAACTGGAATGGCCTAGGGGAAAAGTGCACACACCATTCTAATCGGGCTAGTTTCTACTTTCAGATACAACAGGAATTTCTCGAGTTCGTCAATCCGTTCGCGAGATATGCGAGTTTGAAATTAAGGAATGGTTGAGAAACAATCAAAATTTACGCAAGTGTGTTACTAGAAACGAATAACTGGAACGGCCTAGGGGGAAAGCACACACACCGTTGTAAACAGGCGAGTTTCTGCTTTCAGATGCATCAGGAATTTCTCGAGTTCGTCAATCCGTTCGCGAGATATGGGAGTTTGAAGTTAAGGAATGGTTGAGAAACCATCAAAATTTTCGCCAGACTTATACTCGAAACCAATAACTACAATGGCCTAGGGGAAAAATACACCTACCGTTGTAATCGGGAGAGTTTCTACTTTCAGATGCAACAGAAATTTTTCGGATTCGTCAATCCTTTCGCGAAATATCGGAGTTTGGAATTAAGAGATGGTTGAGAAACCACCAAAATTTTCGCAAGTCTGATACTCGAAACCAATAACTACTATGGCCTAGGGCAAAAATACACATACCGTTGTAAACGAGCGAGTTTCTGCATTCAGATGCAACAGGAATTTCTCGAGTTCGTCAATCCGTTCGCGAGATATGGGAGTTTGAAGTTAAGGAATGGTTGAGAAACCATCAGAATTTTCGCAAGTCTGATACTCGAAAGCAATAACTAGTATTGCCTAGGACAAAAATACACATACCGTTGTAAACGGGCGAGTTTCTGCTTTCAGATGCAACAGGAATTTCTAAAGTTCGTCAATCCGTTCGCGATATATGGGAGTTTGAATTTATGGAATGGTTGAGACACCATCAAAATTCTCGCAAGTCTGATATTCGAATGCAATAACTAGTATTGCCTAGGGCAAAAATACACATACCGTTGTAAACGGGCGAGTTTCTGCTTTCAGATGCAACAGGAATTTCTCGAGTTCGTCAATCCGTTCGCGAGATATGGAAGCTTGAATTTAAGGAATGGTTGAGAAACCATCAAAATTTTCGCAAGTCTTATACTCGAAACGAATAACTACAATGGCCAAGTGCAAAAATGCACATACCGTTGCAATCGGGCGAGTTTCTGCTTTCAGATGCAACAGGAATTTCTAAAGTTCGTCAATCCGTTCGCGATATATGGGAGTTTGAATTTATGGAATGGTTGAGACACCATCAAAATTCTCGCAAGTCTGATATTCGAAAGCAATAACTAGTATTGCCTAGGGCAAAAATACACATACCGTTGTAAACGGGCGAGTTTCTGCTTTCAGATGCAACAGGAATTTCTCGAGTTCGTTAATCCGTTCGCGAGATATGGGAGTTTGAAGTTAAAGAATGGTTGAGAAACCATCAAAATTTTCGCAAGTCTGATACTCGAAACCAATAACTACAATGGCCTAGGGGAAAAATACACCTACCGTTGTAATCGGGAGAGTTTCTACATTCAGATGCAACAGAAATTTTTCGGATTCGTCAATCCTTTCGCGAAATATCGGAGGTTGGAATTAAGAGATGGTTGAGGAACCACCAAAATTTTCGCAAGTCTGATACTCGAAACCAATAACTACTATGGCCTAGGGCAAAAATACACATACCGTTGTAAACGGGCGAGTTTCTGCATTCAGATGCAACAGGAATTTCTCGAGTTCGTCAATCCGTTCGCGAGATATGGGAGTTTGAAGTTAAGGAATGGTTGAGAAACCATCAGAATTTTCGCAAGTCTGATACTCGAAACCAATAACTACTATTGCCTAGGGCAAAAATACACATACCGTTGTAAACGGGCGAGTTTCTGCTTTCAGATGCAACAGGAATTTCTCGAGTTCGTCAATCCGTTCGCGAGATATGGTAGCTTGAATTTAAGGAATGGTTGAGAAACCATCAAAATTTTCGCAAGTCTTATACTCGAAACGAATAACTACTATGGCCAAGTGCAAAAATGCACATACCGTTGCAATCGGGCGAGTTTCTGCTTTCAGATGCAACAGGAATTTCTAAAGTTCGTCAATCCGTTCGCGATATATGGGAGTTTGAATTTATGGAATGGTTGAGACACCATCAAAATTCTCGCAAGTCTGATATTCGAAAGCAATAACTACTATTGCCTAGGGCAAAAATACACATACCGTTGTAAACGGGCGAGTTTCTGCTTTCAGATGCAACAGGAATTTCTCGAGTTCGTTAATCCGTTCGCGAGATATGGGAGTTTGAAGTTAAAGAATGGTTGAGAAACCATCAAAATTTTCGCAAGTCTGATACTCGAAACCAATAACTACAATGGCCTAGGGGAAAAATAAACCTACCGTTGTAATCGGGAGAGTTTCTACTTTCAGATGCAACAGAAATTTTTCGGATTCGTCAATCCTTTCGCGAAATATCGGAGTTTGGAATTAAGAGATGGTTGAGAAACCACCAAAATTTTCGCAAGTCTGATACTCGAAACCAATAACTACTATGGCCTAGGGCAAAAATACACATACCGTTGTAAACGGGCGAGTTTCTGCATTCAGATGCAACAGGAATTTCTGGAGTTCGTCAATCCGTTCGCGAGATATGGGAGTTTGAAGTTAAGGAATGGTTGAGAAACCATCAGAATTTTCGCAAGTCTGATACTCGAAACCAATAACTACTATTGCCTAGGGCAAAAATACACATACCGTTGTAAACGGGCGAGTTTCTGCTTTCAGATGCAACAGGAATTTCTCGAGTTCGTCAATCCGTTCGCGAGATATGGTAGCTTGAATTTAAGGAATGGTTGAGAAACCATCAAAATTTTCGCAAGTCTTATACTCGAAACGAATAACTACTATGGCCAAGTGCAAAAATGCACATACCGTTGCAATCGGGCGAGTTTCTGCTTTCAGATGCAACAGGAATTTCTAAAGTTCGTCAATCCGTTCGCGATATATGGGAGTTTGAATTTATGGAATGGTTGAGACACCATCAAAATTCTCGCAAGTCTGATATTCGAAAGCAATAACTACTATTGCCTAGGGCAAAAATACACATACCGTTGTAAACGGGCGAGTTTCTGCTTTCAGATGCAACCGGAATTTCTCGAGTACGTCAATCCGTTCGCGAGATATGCGAGTTTGAAGTTAAGGAATTGTTGAGAAACCATCAAAATTTTCGCAAGTCTGATACTCGTAACCAATAACTACAATGGCCTAGGGGGAAAATACACCTACCGTTGTAATCGGGAGAGTTTCTACTTTCAGATGCAACAGAAATTTTTCGGATTCGTCAATCCGTTCGCGAAATATCGGAGTCTGGAATTAAGAGATGGCTGAGAAACCAACAAAATTTTCGCAAGTCTGATACTCGAAACCAATTACTACTATGGCCTAGGGCAAAAATAGACATACCGTTGTAATCGGGCGAGTTTCTGCTTTCAGATGCAACAGGAGTTTCTCGAGATCGTCAATCCGTTCGCGTGACATGCGAGTTTGAAGTTGAGGAATGGTTGAGAAACCATCATAATTTTCGGAATCTGATACTCGAAAACATTAACTACTATGGTCGAGGGCAAAAATACAAATACCGTGGTAATCGGGCGAGCTACTGCTTTCAGATGCAACAGGAATTCCTCGAGTTCGTCAATCCGTTCGCGAGATATGCGAGTTTGAAATTAAGGAATGGTTGAGAAACAATCAAAATTTACGCAAGTGTGTTACTAGAAACGAATAACTGGAACGGCCTAGGGGGAAAGCACACACACCGTTGTAAACAGGCGAGTTTCTGCTTTCAGATGCATCAGGAATTTCTCGAGTTCGTCAATCCGTTCGCGAGATATGGGAGTTTGAAGTTAAGGAATGGTTGAGAAACCATCAAAATTTTCGCAAGACTTATACTCGAAACCAATAACTACAATGGCCTAGGGGAAAAATACACCTACCGTTGTAATCGGGAGAGTTTCTACTTTCAGATGCAACAGAAATTTTTCGGATTCGTCAATCCTTTCGCGAAATATCGGAGTTTGGAATTAAGAGATGGTTGAGAAACCACCAAAATTTTCGCAAGTCTGATACTCGAAACCAATAACTACTATGGCCAAGTGCAAAAATGCACATACCGTTGCAATCGGGCGAGTTTCTGCTTTCAGATGCAACAGGAATTTCTCGAGTTCGTCAATCCGTTCGCGATATATGGGAGTTTGAATTTATGGAATGGTTGAGACACCATCAAAATTCTCGCAAGTCTGATATTCGAAAGCAATAACTAGTATTGCCTAGGACAAAAATACACATACCGATGTAAACGGGCGAGTTTCTGCTTTCAGATGCAACAGGAATTTCTCGAGTTCGTCAATCCGTTCACGAAATATCGGAGTTTGGAGTTAAGAGATGGTTGAGAAACCATCAAAATTTTGCAAGTCTGATACTGGAAACCAATAACAACAATTGCCTAGGGGAAAAATACGTATACCGTTGTAATCGGAAGAGTTTCTACTTTCAGATGCAACAGAAATTTTTCGGATTCGTCAATCCGTTCGCGAAATATCGGAGTCTGGAATTAAGAGATGGCTGAGAAACCACCAAAATTTTCGCAAGTCTGATACTGGAAACCAATAACTACTATGGCCTAGGGCAAAAATAGACATACCGTTGTAATCGGGCGAGTTTCTGCTTTCAGATGCAACAGGAATTTTTCGAGTTCGTCAATCCGTTGGCGAGATATGGGGGTTTGAAGTTAAGGAATGGTTGAGAAACCATCAAAATTTTCGCAAGTCTGATACTCGAAACCAATAACTGGAATGGCCTAGGGGAAAAGTGCACACACCATTCTAATCGGGCTAGTTTCTACTTTCAGATACAACAGGAATTTCTCGAGTTCGTCAATCCGTTCGCGAGATATGGGAGCTTGAAGTTAAGGAATGGTTGAGAAACCATCAAAATTTTCGCACGTCTGATACTCGAAACCAATAACTACTATGGCCTAGGCAAAAATACACATACCGTTGTAATATGGCGAGTTTCTGATTTCAGATGCAACAGAAATTTTTCGGATTCGTCAATCCGTTCGCGAAATATCGGAGTCTGGAATTAAGAGATGGCTGAGAAACCACCAAAATTTTCGCAAGTCTGATACTGGAAACCAATAACTACTATGGCCTATGGCAAAAATAGACATACCGTTGTAATCGGGCGAGTTTCTGCTTTCAGATGCAACAGGAATTTTTCGAGTTCGTCAATCCGTTGGCGAGATATGGGAGTTTGAAGTTAAGGAATGGTTGAGAAACCATCAAAATTTTCGCAAGTCTTATACTCGAAACCAATAACTAGTATGGCCAATTGCAAAAATTCACATACCGTTGCAATCGGGCGAGTTTCTGCTTTCAGATGCAACAGGAATCTCTCGAGTTTGTCAATCCGTTCGCGATATATGGGAGTTTGAAGTTTAGGAATGGTTGAGAAACCATAAAAATTTTCGGAATCTGATACTCGAAACCAGTAACCACTATGGTCTAGGGCAAAAATACACATACCGTTGTAAACAGGCGAGTTTCTGCTTTCAGATGCATCAGGAATTTCTCGAGTTCGTCAATCAGTTCGCGAGATATGGGAGTTTGAAGTTAAGGAATGGTTGAGAAAGCATCAAAATTTTCGCAAGTCTGATACTCGAGACCAATAACTAGTATGGCCTAGGGCAAAAATACACATACCGTTGTAAACGGGCGAGTTTCTGTTTTCAGATGCAACAGGAATTTTTCGGATTCGTCAATCCGTTCGCGAAATATCGGAGTCTGGAATTAAGAGATGCCTGAGAAACCACCAAAATTTTCGCAAGTCTGATACTCGAAACCAATAACTACTATGGCCTAGGGCAAAAATAGACATACCGTTGTAATCGGGCGAGTTTCTGCTTTCAGATGCAACAGGAGTTTCTCGAGATCGACAATCCGTTCGCGAGACATGCGAGTTTGAAGTTGAGGAATGGTTGAGAAACCATCATAATTTTCGGAATCTGATACTCGAAAACATTAACTACTATGGTCGAGGGCAAAAATACAAATACCGTGGTAATCGGGCGAGCTACTGCTTTCAGATGCAACAGGAATTCCTCGAGTTCGTTAATCCGTTCGCGAGATATGCGAGTTTGAAATTAAGGAATGGTTGAGAAACAATCAAAATTTACGCAAGTGTGTTACTAGAAACGAATAACTGGAACGGCCTAGGGGGAAAGCACACACACCGTTGTAAACAGGCGAGTTTCTGCTTTCAGATGCATCAGGAATTTCTCGAGTTCGTCAATCCGTTCGCGAAATATGGTAGCTTGAATTTAAGGAATGGTTGAGAAACCATCAAAATTTTCGCAAGTCTTATACTCGAAACGAATAACTACAATGGCCAAGTGCAAAAATGCACATACCGTTGCAATCGGGCGAGTTTCTGCTTTCAGATGCAACAGGAATTTCTAAAGTTCGTCAATCCGTTCGCGATATATGGGAGTTTGAATTTATGGAATGGTTGAGACACCATCAAAATTCTCGCAAGTCTGATATTCGAAAGCAATAACTAGTATTGCCTAGGGCAAAAATACACATACCGTTGTAAACGGGCGAGTTTCTGCTTTCAGATGCAACAGGAATTTCTCGAGTTCGTTAATCCGTTCGCGAGATATGGGAGTTTGAAGTTAAAGAATGGTTGAGAAACCATCAAAATTTTCGCAAGTCTGATACTCGAAACCAATAACTACAATGGCCTAGGGGAAAAATACACCTACCGTTGTAATCGGGAGAGTTTCTACTTTCAGATGCAACAGAAATTTTTCGGATTCGTCAATCCTTTCGCGAAATATCGGAGTTTGGAATTAAGAGATGGTTGAGGAACCACCAAAATTTTCGCAAGTCTGATACTCGAAACCAATAACTACTATGGCCTAGGGCAAAAATACACATACCGTTGTAAACGGGCGAGTTTCTGCATTCAGATGCAACAGGAATTTCTCGAGTTCGTCAATCCGTTCGCGAGATATGGGAGTTTGAAGTTAAGGAATGGTTGAGAAACCATCAGAATTTTCGCAAGTCTGATACTCGAAACCAATAACTACTATTGCCTAGGGCAAAAATACACATACCGTAGTAAACGGGCGAGTTTCTGCTTTCAGATGCAACAGGAATTTCTCGAGTTCGTCAATCCGTTCGCGAGATATGGTAGCTTGAATTTATGGAATGGTTGAGAAACCATCAAAATTTTCGCAAGTCTTATACTCGAAACGAATAACTACTATGGCCAAGTGCAAAAATGCACATACCGTTGCAATCGGGCGAGTTTCTGCTTTCAGATGCAACAGGAATTTCTAAAGTTCGTCAATCCGTTCGCGATATATGGGAGTTTGAAGTTAAAGAATGGTTGAGAAACCATCAAAATTTTCGCAAGTCTGATACTCGAAACCAATAACTACAATGGCCTAGGGGAAAAATAAACCTACCGTTGTAATCGGGAGAGTTTCTACTTTCAGATGCAACAGAAATTTTTCGGATTCGTCAATCCTTTCGCGAAATGTCGGAGTTTGGAATTAAGAGATGGTTGAGAAACCACCAAAATTTTCGCAAGTCTGATACTCGAAACCAATAACTACTATGGCCTAGGGCAAAAATACACATACCGTTGTAAACGGGCGAGTTTCTGCATTCAGATGCAACAGGAATTTCTCGAGTTCGTCAATCCGTTCGCGAGATATGGGAGTTTGAAGTTAAGGAATGGTTGAGAAACCATCAGAATTTTCGCAAGTCTGATACTCGAAACCAATAACTACTATTGCCTAGGGCAAAAATACACATACCGTTGTAAACGGGCGAGTTTCTGCTTTCAGATGCAACAAGAATTTCTCGAGTTCGTCAATCCGTTCGCGATATATGGGAGTTTGAATTTATGGAATGGTTGAGACACCATCAAAATTCTCGCAAGTCTGATATTCGAAAGCAATAACTACTATTGCCTAGGGCAAAAATACACATACCGTTGTAAACGGGCGAGTTTCTGCTTTCAGATGCAACAGGAATTTCTCGAGTTCGTCAATCCGTTCACGAAATATCGGAGTTTGGAGTTAAGGAATGGTTGAGAAACCATAAAAATTTTCGGAATCTGATACTCGAAACCAGTAACCACTATGGTCTAGGGCAAAAATACACATACCGTTGTAAACAGGCGAGTTTCTGCTTTCAGATGCATCAGGAATTTCTCGAGTTCGTCAATCCGTTCGCGAGATATGGGAGTTTGAAGTTAAGGAATGGTTGAGAAACCATCAAAATTTTCGCACGTCTGATACTCGAAACCAATAACTACTATGGCCTAGGCAAAAATACACATACCGTTGTAATAGGGCGAGTTTCTGATTTCAGATGCAACAGAAATTTTTCGGATTCGTCAATCCGTTCGCGAAATATCGGAGTCTGGAACTAAGAGATGGCTGAGAAACCACCAAAATTTTCGCAAGTCTGATACTGGAAACCAATAACTACTATGGCCTAGGGCAAAAATAGACATACCGTTGTAATCGGGCGAGTTTCTGCTTTCAGATGCAACAGGAATTTGTCGAGTTCGTCAATCCGTTCGCGATATATGGGAGTTTGAATTTATGGAATGGTTGAGACACCATCAAAATTCTCGCAAGTCTGATATTCGAAAGCAATAACTAGTATTGCCTAGGACAAAAATACACATACCGATGTAAACGGGCGAGTTTCTGCTTTCAGATGCAACAGGAATTTCTCGAGTTCGTCAATCCGTTCACGAAATATCGGAGTTTGGAGTTAAGAGATGGTTGAGAAACCATCAAAATTTTGCAAGTCTGATACTGGAAACCAATAACAACAATTGCCTAGGGGAAAAATACGTATACCGTTGTAATCGGAAGAGTTTCTACTTTCAGATGCAACAGAAATTTTTCGGATTCGTCAATCCGTTCGCGAAATATCGGAGTCTGGAATTAAGAGATGGCTGAGAAACCACCAAAATTTTCGCAAGTCTGATACTGGAAACCAATAACTACTATGGCCTAGGGCAAAAATAGACATACCGTTGTAATCGGGCGAGTTTCTGCTTTCAGATGCAACAGGAATTTTTCGAGTTCGTCAATCCGTTGGCGAGATATGGGGGTTTGAAGTTAAGGAATGGTTGAGAAACCATCAAAATTTTCGCAAGTCTGATACTCGAAACCAATAACTGGAATGGCCTAGGGGAAAAGTGCACACACCATTCTAATCGGGCTAGTTTCTACTTTCAGATACAACAGGAATTTCTCGAGTTCGTCAATCCGTTCGCGAGATATGGGAGCTTGAAGTTAAGGAATGGTTGAGAAACCATCAAAATTTTCGCACGTCTGATACTCGAAACCAATAACTACTATGGCCTAGGCAAAAATACACATACCGTTGTAATATGGCGAGTTTCTGATTTCAGATGCAACAGAAATTTTTCGGATTCGTCAATCCGTTCGCGAAATATCGGAGTCTGGAATTAAGAGATGGCTGAGAAACCACCAAAATTTTCGCAAGTCTGATACTGGAAACCAATAACTACTATGGCCTATGGCAAAAATAGACATACCGTTGTAATCGGGCGAGTTTCTGCTTTCAGATGCAACAGGAATTTTTCGAGTTCGTCAATCCGTTGGCGAGATATGGGAGTTTGAAGTTAAGGAATGGTTGAGAAACCATCAAAATTTTCGCAAGTCTTATACTCGAAACCAATAACTAGTATGGCCAATTGCAAAAATTCACATACCGTTGCAATCGGGCGAGTTTCTGCTTTCAGATGCAACAGGAATCTCTCGAGTTTGTCAATCCGTTCGCGATATATGGGAGTTTGAAGTTTAGGAATGGTTGAGAAACCATAAAAATTTTCGGAATCTGATACTCGAAACCAGTAACCACTATGGTCTAGGGCAAAAATACACATACCGTTGTAAACAGGCGAGTTTCTGCTTTCAGATGCATCAGGAATTTCTCGAGTTCGTCAATCAGTTCGCGAGATATGGGAGTTTGAAGTTAAGGAATGGTTGAGAAAGCATCAAAATTTTCGCAAGTCTGATACTCGAGACCAATAACTACTATGGCCTAGGGCAAAAATAGACATACCGTTGTAATCGGGCGAGTTTCTGCTTTCAGATGCAACAGGAGTTTCTCGAGATCGACAATCCGTTCGCGAGACATGCGAGTTTGAAGTTGAGGAATGGTTGAGAAACCATCATAATTTTCGGAATCTGATACTCGAAAACATTAACTACTATGGTCGAGGGCAAAAATACAAATACCGTGGTAATCGGGCGAGCTACTGCTTTCAGATGCAACAGGAATTCCTCGAGTTCGTCAATCCGTTCGCGAGATATGCGAGTTTGAAATTAAGGAATGGTTGAGAAACAATCAAAATTTACACAAGTGTGTTACTAGAAACGAATAACTGGAACGGCCTAGGGGGAAAGCACACACACCGTTGTAAACAGGCGAGTTTCTGCTTTCAGATGCATCAGGAATTTCTCGAGTTCGTCAATCCGTTCGCGAAATATGGTAGCTTGAATTTAAGGAATGGTTGAGAAACCATCAAAATTTTCGCAAGTCTTATACTCGAAACGAATAACTACAATGGCCAAGTGCAAAAATGCACATACCGTTGCAATCGGGCGAGTTTCTGCTTTCAGATGCAACAGGAATTTCTAAAGTTCGTCAATCCGTTCGCGATATATGGGAGTTTGAATTTATGGAATGGTTGAGACACCATCAAAATTCTCGCAAGTCTGATATTCGAAAGCAATAACTAGTATTGCCTAGGGCAAAAATACACATACCGTTGTAAACGGGCGAGTTTCTGCTTTCAGATGCAACAGGAATTTCTCGAGTTCGTTAATCCGTTCGCGAGATATGGGAGTTTGAAGTTAAAGAATGGTTGAGAAACCATCAAAATTTTCGCAAGTCTGATACTCGAAACCAATAACTACAATGGCCTAGGGGAAAAATACACCTACCGTTGTAATCGGGAGAGTTTCTACTTTCAGATGCAACAGAAATTTTTCGGATTCGTCAATCCTTTCGCGAAATATCGGAGTTTGGAATTAAGAGATGGTTGAGGAACCACCAAAATTTTCGCAAGTCTGATACTCGAAACCAATAACTACTATGGCCTAGGGCAAAAATACACATACCGTTGTAAACGGGCGAGTTTCTGCATTCAGATGCAACAGGAATTTCTCGAGTTCGTCAATCCGTTCGCGAGATATGGGAGTTTGAAGTTAAGGAATGGTTGAGAAACCATCAGAATTTTCGCAAGTCTGATACTCGAAACCAATAACTACTATTGCCTAGGGCAAAAATACACATACCGTAGTAAACGGGCGAGTTTCTGCTTTCAGATGCAACAGGAATTTCTCGAGTTCGTCAATCCGTTCGCGAGATATGGTAGCTTGAATTTATGGAATGGTTGAGAAACCATCAAAATTTTCGCAAGTCTTATACTCGAAACGAATAACTACTATGGCCAAGTGCAAAAATGCACATACCGTTGCAATCGGGCGAGTTTCTGCTTTCAGATGCAACAGGAATTTCTAAAGTTCGTCAATCCGTTCGCGATATATGGGAGTTTGAAGTTAAAGAATGGTTGAGAAACCATCAAAATTTTCGCAAGTCTGATACTCGAAACCAATAACTACAATGGCCTAGGGGAAAAATAAACCTACCGTTGTAATCGGGAGAGTTTCTACTTTCAGATGCAACAGGAATCTCTCGAGTTTGTCAATCCGTTCGCGATATATGGGAGTTTGAAGTTTAGGAATGGTTGAGAAACCATAAAAATTTTCGGAATCTGATACTCGAAACCAGTAACCACTATGGTCTAGGGCAAAAATACACATACCGTTGTAAACAGGCGAGTTTCTGCTTTCAGATGCATCAGGAATTTCTCGAGTTCGTCAATCAGTTCGCGAGATATGGGAGTTTGAAGTTAAGGAATGGTTGAGAAAGCATCAAAATTTTCGCAAGTCTGATACTCGAGACCAATAACTACTATGGCCTAGGGCAAAAATAGACATACCGTTGTAATCGGGCGAGTTTCTGCTTTCAGATGCAACAGGAGTTTCTCGAGATCGACAATCCGTTCGCGAGACATGCGAGTTTGAAGTTGAGGAATGGTTGAGAAACCATCATAATTTTCGGAATCTGATACTCGAAAACATTAACTACTATGGTCGAGGGCAAAAATACAAATACCGTGGTAATCGGGCGAGCTACTGCTTTCAGATGCAACAGGAATTCCTCGAGTTCGTCAATCCGTTCGCGAGATATGCGAGTTTGAAATTAAGGAATGGTTGAGAAACAATCAAAATTTACGCAAGTGTGTTACTAGAAACGAATAACTGGAACGGCCTAGGGGGAAAGCACACACACCGTTGTAAACAGGCGAGTTTCTGCTTTCAGATGCATCAGGAATTTCTCGAGTTCGTCAATCCGTTCGCGAAATATGGTAGCTTGAATTTAAGGAATGGTTGAGAAACCATCAAAATTTTCGCAAGTCTTATACTCGAAACGAATAACTACAATGGCCAAGTGCAAAAATGCACATACCGTTGCAATCGGGCGAGTTTCTGCTTTCAGATGCAACAGGAATTTCTAAAGTTCGTCAATCCGTTCGCGATATATGGGAGTTTGAATTTATGGAATGGTTGAGACACCATCAAAATTCTCGCAAGTCTGATATTCGAAAGCAATAACTAGTATTGCCTAGGGCAAAAATACACATACCGTTGTAAACGGGCGAGTTTCTGCTTTCAGATGCAACAGGAATTTCTCGAGTTCGTTAATCCGTTCGCGAGATATGGGAGTTTGAAGTTAAAGAATGGTTGAGAAACCATCAAAATTTTCGCAAGTCTGATACTCGAAACCAATAACTACAATGGCCTAGGGGAAAAATACACCTACCGTTGTAATCGGGAGAGTTTCTACTTTCAGATGCAACAGAAATTTTTCGGATTCGTCAATCCTTTCGCGAAATATCGGAGTTTGGAATTAAGAGATGGTTGAGGAACCACCAAAATTTTCGCAAGTCTGATACTCGAAACCAATAACTACTATGGCCTAGGGCAAAAATACACATACCGTTGTAAACGGGCGAGTTTCTGCATTCAGATGCAACAGGAATTTCTCGAGTTCGTCAATCCGTTCGCGAGATATGGGAGTTTGAAGTTAAGGAATGGTTGAGAAACCATCAGAATTTTCGCAAGTCTGATACTCGAAACCAATAACTACTATTGCCTAGGGCAAAAATACACATACCGTAGTAAACGGGCGAGTTTCTGCTTTCAGATGCAACAGGAATTTCTCGAGTTCGTCAATCCGTTCGCGAGATATGGTAGCTTGAATTTATGGAATGGTTGAGAAACCATCAAAATTTTCGCAAGTCTTATACTCGAAACGAATAACTACTATGGCCAAGTGCAAAAATGCACATACCGTTGCAATCGGGCGAGTTTCTGCTTTCAGATGCAACAGGAATTTCTAAAGTTCGTCAATCCGTTCGCGATATATGGGAGTTTGAAGTTAAAGAATGGTTGAGAAACCATCAAAATTTTCGCAAGTCTGATACTCGAAACCAATAACTACAATGGCCTAGGGGAAAAATAAACCTACCGTTGTAATCGGGAGAGTTTCTACTTTCAGATGCAACAGAAATTTTTCGGATTCGTCAATCCTTTCGCGAAATGTCGGAGTTTGGAATTAAGAGATGGTTGAGAAACCACCAAAATTTTCGCAAGTCTGATACTCGAAACCAATAACTACTATGGCCTAGGGCAAAAATACACATACCGTTGTAAACGGGCGAGTTTCTGCATTCAGATGCAACAGGAATTTCTCGAGTTCGTCAATCCGTTCGCGAGATATGGGAGTTTGAAGTTAAGGAATGGTTGAGAAACCATCAGAATTTTCGCAAGTCTGATACTCGAAACCAATAACTACTATTGCCTAGGGCAAAAATACACATACCGTTGTAAACGGGCGAGTTTCTGCTTTCAGATGCAACAGGAATTTCTCGAGTTCGTCAATCCGTTCGCGATATATGGGAGTTTGAATTTATGGAATGGTTGAGACACCATCAAAATTCTCGCAAGTCTGATATTCGAAAGCAATAACTACTATTGCCTAGGGCAAAAATACACATACCGTTGTAAACGGGCGAGTTTCTGCTTTCAGATGCAACAGGAATTTCTCGAGTTCGTCAATCCGTTCACGAAATATCGGAGTTTGGAGTTAAGGAATGGTTGAGAAACCATAAAAATTTTCGGAATCTGATACTCGAAACCAGTAACCACTATGGTCTAGGGCAAAAATACACATACCGTTGTAAACAGGCGAGTTTCTGCTTTCAGATGCATCAGGAATTTCTCGAGTTCGTCAATCCGTTCGCGAGATATGGGAGTTTGAAGTTAAGGAATGGTTGAGAAACCATCAAAATTTTCGCACGTCTGATACTCGAAACCAATAACTACTATGGCCTAGGCAAAAATACACATACCGTTGTAATAGGGCGAGTTTCTGATTTCAGATGCAACAGAAATTTTTCGGATTCGTCAATCCGTTCGCGAAATATCGGAGTCTGGAACTAAGAGATGGCTGAGAAACCACCAAAATTTTCGCAAGTCTGATACTGGAAACCAATAACTACTATGGCCTAGGGCAAAAATAGACATACCGTTGTAATCGGGCGAGTTTCTGCTTTCAGATGCAACAGGAATTTTTCGAGTTCGTCAACCCGTTGGCGAGATATGGGAGTTTGAAGTTAAGGAATGGTTGAGAAACCATCAAAATTTTCGCAAGTCTTATACTCGAAACCAATAACTAGTATGGCCAATTGCAAAAATTCACATACCGTTGCAATCGGGCGAGTTTCTGCTTTCAGATGCAACAGGAATCTCTCGAGTTTGTCAAACCGTTCGCGATATATGGGAGTTTGAAGTTAAGGAATGGTTGAGAAACCATAAAAATTTTCGAAATTTTCGGAATCGAAACCAGTAACCACTATGGTCTAGGGCAAAAATACACATACCGTTGTAATCGGGCGAGTTTCTGCTTTCAGATGCAACCGGAATTACTCGAGTACGTCAATCCGTTCGCGTGATATGCGAGTTTGAAATTAAGGAATGGTTGAGAAACAATCAAAATTTTCACAAGTTTGTTACTCGAAACGAATAACTGGAACGGCCTAGGGGAGAAGCACACACACCGTTGTAAACAGGCGAGTTTCTGCTTTCAGATGCATCAGGAATTTCTCGAGTTCGTCAATCCGTTCGCGAGATATGGGAGTTTGAAGTTAAGGAATGGTTGAGAAAGCATCAAAATTTTCGCAAGTCTGATACTCGAGACCAATAACTAGTATGGCCTAGGGCAAAAATACACATACCGTTGTAAACGGGCGAGTTTCTGTTTTCAGATGCAACAGGAATTTCTCGAGTTCGTCAATCCGTTCGCGATATATGGGAGTTTGAAGTTAAGGAATTGTTGAGAAACCATCAAAATTTTCGCAAGTCTGATACTCGTAACCAATAACTACAATGGCCTAGGGGGAAAATACACCTACCGTTGTAATCGGGAGAGTTTCTACTTTCAGATGCAACAGAAATTTTTCGGATTCGTCAATCCGTTCGCGAAATATCGGAGTCTGGAATTAAGAGATGGCTGAGAAACCACCAAAATTTTCGCAAGTCTGATACTCGAAACCAATTACTACTATGGCCTAGGGCAAAAATAGACATACCGTTGTAATCGGGCGAGTTTCTGCTTTCAGATGCAACAGGAGTTTCTCGAGATAGTCAATCCGTTCGCGAGACATGCGAGTTTGAAGTTGAGGAATGGTTGAGAAACCATCATAATTTTCGGAATCTGATACTCGAAAACATTAACTACTATGGTCGAGGGCAAAAATACAAATACCGTGGTAATCGGGCGAGCTACTGCTTTCAGATGCAACAGGAATTCCTCGAGTTCGTCAATCCGTTCGCAAGATATGCGAGTTTGAAATTAAGGAATGGTTGAGAAACAATCAAAATTTACGCAAGTGTGTTACTAGAAACGAATAACTGGAACGGCCTAGGGGGAAAGCACACACACCGTTGTAAACAGGCGAGTTTCTGCTTTCAGATGCATCAGGAATTTCTCGAGTTCGTCAATCCGTTCGCGAGATATGGGAGTTTGAAGTTAAGGAATGGTTGAGAAACCATCAAAATTTTCGCAAGACATATACTCGAAACCAATAACTACAATGGCCTAGGGGAAAAATACACCTACCGTTGTAATCGGGAGAGTTTCTACTTTCAGATGCAACAGAAATTTTTCGGATTCGTCAATTCTTTCGCGAAATATCGGAGTTTGGAATTAAGAGATGGTTGAGAAACCACCAAAATTTTCGCAAGTCTGATACTCGAAACCAATAACTACTATGGCCAAGTGCAAAAATGCACATACCGTTGCAATCGGGCGAGTTTCTGCCTTCAGATGCAACAGGAATTTCTAAAGTTCGTCAATCCGTTCGCAATATATGGGAGTTTGAATTTATGGAATGGTTGAGACACCATCAAAATTCTCGCAAGTCTGATATTCGAAAGCAATAACTAGTATTGCCTAGGACAAAAATACACATACCGTTGTAAACGGGCGAGTTTCTGCTTTCAGATGCAACAGGAATTTCTCGAGTTCGTTAATCCGTTCGCGAGATATGGGAGTTTGAAGTTAAAGAATGGTTGAGAAACCATCAAAATTTTCGCAAGTCTGATACTCGAAACCAATAACTACAATGGCCTAGGGGAAAAATAAACCTACCGTTGTAATCGGGAGAGTTTCTACTTTCAGATGCAACAGAAATTTTTCGGATTCGTCAATCCTTTCGCGAAATATCGGAGTTTGGAATTAAGAGATGGTTGAGAAACCACCAAAATTTTCGCAAGTCTGATACTCGAAATCAATAACTACTATGGCCTAGGGCAAAAATACACATACCGATGTAAACGGGCGAGTTTCTGCATTCAGATGCAACAGGAATTTCTCGAGTTCGTCAATCCGTTCGCGAGATATGGGAGTTTGAAGTTAAGGAATGGTTGAGAAACCATCAGAATTTTCGCAAGTCTGATACTCGAAACCAATAACTACTATTGCCTAGGGCAAAAATACACATACCGTTGTAAACGGGCGAGTTTCTGCTTTCAGATGCAACAGGAATTTCTCGAGTTCGTCAATCCGTTCGCGAGATATGGTAGCTTGAATTTAAGGAATGGTTGAGAAACCATCAAAATTTTCGCAAGTCTTATACTCGAAACGAATAACTACTATGGCCAAGTGCAAAAATGCACATACCGTTGCAATCGGGCGAGTTTCTGCTTTCAGATGCAACAGGAATTTCTAATGTTCGTCAATCCGTTCGCGATATATGGGAGTTTGAATTTATGGAATGGTTGAGACACCATCGAAATTCTCGCAAGTCTGATATTCGAAAGCAATAACTACTATTGCCTAGGGCAAAAATACACATACCGTTGCAAACGGGCGAGTTTCTGCTTTCAGATGCAACAGGAATTTCTCGAGTTCGTTAATCCGTTCGCGAGATATGGGAGTTTGAAGTTAAAGAATGGTTGAGAAACCATCAAAATTTTCGCAAGTCTGATACTCGAAACCAATAACTACAATGGCCTAGGGGAAAAATACACCTACCGTTGTAATCGGGAGAGTTTCTACTTTCAGATGCAACAGAAATTTTTCGGATTCGTCAATCCTTTCGCGAAATATCGGAGTTTGGAATTAAGAGATGGTTGAGAAACCACCAAAATTTTCGCAAGTCTGATTCTCGAAACCAATAACTACTATGGCCTAGGGCAAAAATACACATACCGTTGTAAACGGGCGAGTTTCTGCTTTCAGATGCAACAGGAATTTCTCGAGTTCGTCAATCCGTTCGCGAGATATGGGAGTTTGAAGTTAAGGAATGGTTGAGAAACCATCAGAATTTTCGCAAGTCTGATACTCGAAAGCAATAACTACTATTGCCTAGGGCAAAAATACACATACCGTTGTAAACGGGCGAGTTTCTGCTTTCAGATGCAACAGGAATTTCTCGAGTTCGTCAATCCGTTCGCGAGGTATCGGTGTTTGAAGTTAAGGAACGGTTGAGAAAACTTCAAAATTTTCGCAAGTCTGATACTCGAAACCAATAACTGGAATGGCCCATGGGAAAAGTATACCCACCATTGTAATGGGGCGAGTTTCTACTTTCAGAGACGACGGGAACTTCTCGAGTTCGCCAATCCGTTCGCGAGGTATCGGTGTTTGAAGTTAAGGAATGGTTGAGAAACCATCAAAATTTTCGCAAGTCTGATACTCGAAACCAATAACTGGAACGGCCTAGGGGAAAAGTACACACACTTTTGTAATCGGGCAAGTTTCTACTTTCAAATGCAACAGGAATTTCTCGAGTTCGCCGATCCGTTCGCGAGGTATCGGAGTTTGAAGTTAAGGAATGGTTGAGAAACCATCAAAATTTTCGCAAGTCTGATACTCGGAACCAATAACTACTATGGCCCAGGGCAAAAATACACATACCGTTGTAATCGGACGAGTTTCTGCTTTCAGATGCAACAGGAATTTCTCGAGTTCGTCAACTCGTTCGCGAGATATGGGAGTTTGAAATTAAGGAACGGTTGAGAAAACTTCAAAATTTTCGCAAGTCTGATACTCGAAACCAATAACTGGAATGGCCAAGGGGAAAAGTATACCCACCATTGTAATGGGGCGAGTTTCTACTTTCAGAGACGACGGGAACTTCTCGAGTTCGCCAATCCGTTCGCGAGGTATCGGTGTTTGAAGTTAAGGAATGGTTGAGAAACCATCAAAATTTTCGCAAGTCTGATACTCGAAACCAATAACTGGAATGGCCTAGGGGAAGAGTCCACACACCATTGTAATGGGGCGAGTTTCTACTGTCAGATGCAACAGGAATTTCTCGAGTTCGTCAAACCGTTCGCGAGATATGGGAGTTCGAAGTTAAGGAATGGTTGAGAAACCATCAAAATTTTCGCAAGTGTGATACTCGAAACCAATAACTGGAATGGCCTAGGGGAAAAGTACACACACCATTGTTATGGGGCGAGTTTCTACTTTCCGATGCAACAGGAATTCCTCGATTTCGTCAATCCGTTCGCGAGATATGGGAGTTTGAAGTTAAGGAATGGTTGTGAGACCATCACAATTTTCGGAAGTCTGATACTCGAAACCAATAACTACAAAGGCTTAGGGGAAAAATACACATACCTTTGTAATCGGGCGAGTTTCTACTTTCAGATGCAACAGGAATTTCTCGAGTTCGTCAATCCGTTCGCGAGATATGGGAGTTTGAAGTTAAGGGATGGTTGAGGAACCATCAAAATTTTCGCAATTCTGATGCTAGAAACGAATAACTAGAATGATCTAGGTAAAAAGTACACACACGATTGTAATCGGTCGACTTTCTACTTTCAGAAGCAACAGGAAATAATCGAGTTCGTCAATCCGTTCGCGAGATATGGGAGTTTGAATTTAAGGAATGCTTGAGAAACGTTCAAAATTGTCGCAAGTCTGATACTCGAAACCAATAACTACAAATGCTTAGGGGAAAAATACACATACCTTTGCAATCGGGCGAGTTTGTACTTTCAGATGCGACACGAATTTCTCGAGTTCGTTAATCCGTTCGCGAGATATGCGAGTTTGAAATTAAGGAATGGTTGAGAAACCATCAAAATTTTCGGAATATGATACTCGAAACCATTAACTACTATGGTCTAGGGCAGAAATACACATACCGTGGTAATTGGGCGAGTTTCTACTTTCAGATGCAACAGGAATTTCCCGTGTTCATCAATCCGTTCGCGAGATATGAGAGTTTGAAGTTAAGGAATGGTTGAGAATCCATCAAAATTTTCGCAAGTCTGATACTCGAAACCAATAACTGGAATGGCCTAGGGCAAAAGTACACACACCTTTGTAATCGGGCGAGTTTCTACTTTCAGATGCAACAGGAATTTCTCGAGTTCGTCAATCCGTTCGCGAGATACGGGAGTTTGAAGTTAAGGAATGGTTGAGAAACCATCAAAATTTTCGCAAGTCTGATACCCGAAACCAATAACTGGAACGGCCTAGGGGAAAAGTACACACACCATTGTAATCGGTAGACTTTCTACTTTCAGATGCAACAGGAAATAATCGAGTTCGTCAATCCGTTCGCGAGATATGTGAGTTTGAAGTTAAGGTATGGTTGAGAAACCATCAAAATTTTGGCACGTGTGACACTCGAAACCAGTAACTGGAATGGCCTAGGGGATAAGTACACACACCAATGTAATGGGGCGAGTTTCTACTTTCAGATGCAACAGGAATTCCTCGAGTTCGTCAATCCGTTCGCGAGATATGGGAGTTTGAAGTTAAGGAATGGTTGTGAGACCATCACAATTTTCGGAAGTCTGATACTCGAAACCAATAACTGGAATGTCCTAGGGGGAAAAGTACACACACCATTGTAATGGGGCGAGTTTCTACTGTCAGATGCAACAGGAATTTCTCGAGTTCGTCAAACCGTTCGCGAGATATGGGAGTTTGAAGTTAAGGAATCGGTTGAGAAACCATCAAAATTTTCGCGATTCTGATGCTAGAAACGAATAACTGGAATGACCTACGGGGAAAAGTACACACACCATTGTAATCGGTAGGCTTTCTACTTTCAGATGCAACAGGAAATAATCGAGTTCGTCAATCCGTTCGCGAGATATGGGAGTTTGAGGTTAAGCGAATGGTTGAGAAACCATCAAAATTTTCGCAATTGTGACACTCGAATCAAATAACTACAATGGCCTAGGAGAAAAGTACACACACCAGTGTGAATGGGGCGAGTTTCTACTTTTCAGATGCAGCAGGAATTCCTCGAGTTCGTCAATCCGTTCGCGAGATATGGGAGTTTGAAATTAAGGAACGGTTGAGAAAACTTCAAAATTTTCGCAAGTCTGATACTCCAAACCAATAACTGGAATGGCCCAGGGGAAAAGTATACACACCATTGTAATGGGGCGAGTTTCTACTTTCAGAGACGACGGGAACTTCTCGAGTTCGCCAATCCGTTCGCGAGGTATCGGTGTTTGAAGTTAAGGAATGGTTGAGAAACCATCAAAATTTTCGCAAGTCTGATACTCGAAACCAATAACTGGAATGGCCCAGGGGAAAAGTATACACACTCATTGTAATGGGGCGAGTTCTACTTTCAGAGACGACGGGAACTTCTCGAGTTCGCCAATCCGTTCGCGAGGTATCGGTGTTTGAAGTTAAGGAATGGATGAGAAACCCATCAAATTTTCGCAAGTCTGATACTCGAAACCAATAACTGGAACGGCCTAGTGGAAAAGTACACACACCATTGTAATGGGGCGAGTTTCTACTGTCAGATGCAACAGGAATTTCTCGAGTTCGTCAAAGCCGTTCGCGAGATATGGGAGTTTGAAGTTAAGGAATGGTTGAGAAACCATCAAAATTTTCGCGATTCTGATGCTAGAAACGAATAACTGGAATGACCTAGGGAAAAGTACACACACCCATTGTAATCGGTAGGCTTCTCTACTTTCAGATGCAACAGGAAATAATCGAGTTCGTCAATCCGTTCGTGAGATGATGGGAGTTTGAAGTTATGGAATGTTGTGAGGCCATCACAATTTTCGGAAGTCTGATACTCGAAACCAATAACTACTATGGACTTAGGGGCAAAATACACATACCTTTGTAATCGGGCGAGTTTCTACTTTCAGAAGCAACAGGAAATAATCGAGTTCGTCAATCCGTTCGCGAGACTATGGGAGTTTGAAGTTAAAGAATGCTTGAGAAACCATCAAATTTTCGCAAAGATGATACTCGAAACCAACTAACTGGAATGGCCTCGGGAAAAGTACACACACCATTGTAATCGGGCAAGTATCAACTTTCAGAAGCGACGGGAATTCCTCGAGTCGTCAATCCGTTCGCGAGATATGGGAGTTTGAAGTTAAGGAATGGTTGAGAAACCATCACAATTTCGCAAGTCTGATACTCGACAACCAATAACTACAATGCCCTAGGGGAAAAATACACATACCTTTGTAATCGGCGAGGTTTATACTTTCAGATGCAACAGGAATTTCTCGAGTTTGTCAATCCGTTCGCGAGATATGCGAGTTTGATTTTAAGGAATGGTTGAGAAACCATCAAAATTGTCGCGATTCTGATGCTAGAAACGAATAACTGGAATGACCTAGGGAAAAGTACACACACCATTGTAATCGGTAGGCTTTCTACTTTCAGATGCAACAGGAAATAATCGAGTTCGTCAATCCGTTCGTGAGATATGGGAGTTTGAAGTTAAGGACTGGTTGAGAAACCATCAAAATTTCGCAAAACTGATACTCGAAACCAATAACTGGTATGGCCTAGGGGAAAAGTACACACACCATTGTAATGGGTAGAGTTTCTAGTTTCAGATGCAACAGGAATTTCTCGAGTTCGTCAATCCGTTCGCGAGAACATGAGAGTTTGAAGTTAAGGAATGATTGAGAAACCATCAAAATTTTCGCAAGTCTGATACACGAAACCAATAACTACTATGGCCTAAGGGCAAAAATACACATACCGTTGTAATCGGGCGAGTTTCTACTTTCAGATGCAACAGGAAATAATCGAGTTCGTCAATCCGTTCGCGAGATATGGGAGTTTGAAGTTAAGGAATGCTTGAGAAACCATCAAAATTTTCGCAAGTCTGATACTCGAAACCAATAACTACAAAGCCCTAGGGGAAAAAAACACATACCTTTGTAATCGGGCGAGTTTATACTTTCAGATGCAACAGGAATTTCTCGAGCTCGTCAATCCGTTCGCGAGGTATGGGTGTTTGAATTTAAGGAATGGTTGAGAAACCATCAAAATTTTCGCTATTCTGATGCTAGAAACGAATAACTGGAATGACCTAGGGGAAAAGTACACACACCATTGTAATCGGGCAAGTATCTACTTTCAGAGGCGACAGGAACTTCTCGAGTTCGTCAATCCGTTCGCGAGATATGGGAGTCTGAAGTTAAGGAATGCTTGAGAAGCCATTAAAATTTTCGCAAGTCTGAAACTCAAAACCAATAACTACAAACCCCTAGGGGAAAAATACACATACCTTTGTAATGGGGCGAGTTTCTACTTTCAGATGCAACAGGAATTCCTCGAGTTCGTCAATCCGTTCGCGAGATATGTGAGTTTGAAGTTAAGGAATGGTTGAGAGACCATCACAATTTTCGCTAGTCTGATACTCGAAACCAATAACTATTATGGCCAAGGGCAAGAATACACATACCGTTGTAAGCGGACGAGTTTCTACTTTCAGATGCAGCAGGAATTTCTCGAGTTCGTCAATTCGTTCGCGAGATATGGGAGTTTGAAATTAAGGAACGGTTGAGAAACCATCAAAATTGTCGCAAGTCTGATACTCGAAACCAATAACTACAAAGGCTTAGGTGAAAAATACACATACCTTTGTAATCCGGCGAGTTTCTACTTTCAGATGCAACAGGAATTTCTCGAGTTCGTCAATCCGTTCGCGAGATATGGGAGTTTGAAGTTAAGGAAAGGTTGAGAAACCATCAAAATTTTCGCAATTCTGATGCTAGAAACGAATAACTAGAATGACCTAGGGAAAAAGTACACACACGATTGTAAATGGTCGACTTTCTACTGTCAGATGCAACAGGAATTTCTCGAGTTCGTCAATCCGTTCGCGAGATATGGGAGTTTGAAGTTAAGGAATGGTTGAGACACCATCAAAATTTCCGCAATTCTGATGCTTGAAACGAATAACTGGAATGGCCTAGGGAAAAAGTACACACACGATTGTAATCGGTCGACTTTCTACTTTCAGATGCAACAGGAATTTCTCGAGTTCGTCAATCGGTTCGCGACATATGGGAGTTTGATGTTAAGGAATGGTTGAGAAACCATCAAAATTTTCGCAAAACTGATACTCGAAACCAATAACTGGAATGGCCTAGGGGAAAAGTACACACACCATTGTAATGGGTAGAGTTTCTAGTTTCAGATGCAACAGGAATTTCTCGAGTTCGTCAATCCGTTCGCGAGATATGAGAGTTTGAAGTTAAGGAATGGTTGAGAAACCATCAAAATTTTCGCAAGTCTGATACACGAAACCAATAACTACTATGGCCTAGGGCAAAAATACACATACCGTTGTAATCGGGCGAGTTTCTACTTTCAGATGCAACAGGAAATAATCGAGTTCGTCAATCCGTTCGCGAGATATGGGAGTTTGAAGTTAAGGAATGCTTGAGAAACCATCAAAATTTTCGCAAGTCTGATACTCGAAACCAGTAACTACAAAGCCCTAGGGGGAAAAAACACATACCTTTGTAATCGGGCGAGTTTAAACTTTCAGATGCAACAGGAATTTCTCGAGCTCGTCAATCCGTTCGCGAGATATGGGAGTCTGAAGTTAAGGAATGCTTGAGAAACCATTAAAATTTTCGCAAGTCTGAAACTCAAAACCAATAACTACAAAGCCCTAGGGGAAAAATACACATACCTTTGTAATGGGGCGAGTTTCTACTTTCAGATGCAACAGGAATTCCTCGAGTTCGTCAATCCGTTCGCGAGATATGTGAGTTTGAAGTTAAGGAATGGTTGAGAGACCATCACAATTTTCGCTAGTCTGATACTCGAAACCAATAACTATTATGGCCAAGGGCAAGAATACACATACCGTTGTGAGCGGACGAGTTTCTACTTTCAGATGCAGCAGGAATTTCTCGAGTTCGTCAATTCGTTCGCGAGATATGGGAATTTGAAATTAAGGAACGGTTGAGAAACCATCAAAATTGTCGCAAGTCTGATACTCGAAACCAATAACTACAAAGGCTTAGGTGAAAAATACACATACCTTTGTAATCGGTCGACTTTCTACTGTCAGATGCAACAGGAATTTCTCGAGTTCGTCAATCCGTTCGCGAGATATGGGAGTTTGAAGTTAAGGAATGGTTGAGAAACCATCAAAATTTCCGCAATTCTGATGCTTGAAACGAATAACTGGAATGGCCTAGGGAAAAAGTACACACACGATTGTAATCGGTCGACTTTCTACTTTCAGAAGCAACAGGAAATAATCGAGTTCGTCAATCCGTTCGTGAGATGTGGGAGTTTGAAGTTAAGGAATGCTTGAGAAACCATCAAAATTTTCGCAATTCTGATGCTAGAAACGAATAATTGGAATGACCTAGGGGAAAAGCACACACACCACTGTAATCGGTAGACTTTCTACTTTCAGATGCAACAGGAAATAATCGAGTTCATCAATCCGTTCGCGAGATATGGGGGTTTGAAGTTAAGGAATGGTTGAGAAACCATCACAATTTTCGAAAGTCTGATACACGAAACCAATAACTACTATGCCCTAGGGGAAGAATACACATACCTTTGTAATCGGGCGAGTTTCTACTTTCAGATGCAACAGGAATTTCTCGAGTTTGTCAATCCGTTCGCGAGATATGGGAGTTTTTGATTTTAAGGAATGGTTGAGAAACCATGAAAATTTTCGCAATTCTGATGCTAGAAACGAGTAACTGGAATGACCTAGGGAAAAAGTACACACACGATTGTAATCGGTCGACTTTCTACTTTCAGATGCAACAGGAATTTCTCGAGTTCGTCAATCGGTTCGCGACATATGGGAGTTTGATGTTAAGGAATGGTTGAGAAACCATCAAAATTTTCGCAAAACTGATACTCGAAACCAATAACTGGAATGGCCTAGGGGAAAAGTACACATACCGTTGTAATCGGGCGAGTTTCTACTTTCAGATGCAACCGGAAATAATCGAGTTCGTCAATCCGTTCGCGAGATATGGGAGTTTGAAGTTAAGGAATGGTTGAGAGACCATCACAATTTTCGCTAGTCTGATACTCGAAACCAATAACTATTATGACCAAGGGCAAAAATACACATACCGTTGTAAGCGGACGAGTTTCTACTTTCAGATGCAGCAGGAATTTCTCGATTTCGTCAATTCGTTCGCGAGATATGGGAGTTTGAAATTAAGGAACGGTTGAGAAACCATCAAAATTGTCGCAAGTGTGATACTCGAAACCAACAACTGGAATGGCCTAGGGGAAAGGCACACACACCATTGTAATGGGTAGAGTTTCTAGTTTCAGATGCAACAGGAATTTCTCGAGTTCGTCAATCCGTTCGCGAGATATGGGAGTTTGAAGTTAAGGAATGGTTGAAAAACCATCAAAATTTTCGCAAGTGTGATACTCGAAACCAACAACTGGAATGGCCTAGGGGAAAGGCACACACACCATTGTAATGGGTAGAGTTTCTAGTTTCAGATGCAACAGGAATTTCTCGAGTTCGTCAATCCGTTCGCGAGATATGAGAGTTTGAAGTTAAGGAATGGTTGAGAAACCATCAAAATTTTCGCAATTCTGATGCTAGAAACGAATAACTGGAATGACCTAGGGGAAAAGTACACACACAATTGTAATCGGGCAAGTATCTACTATCAGAGGCGACAGGAACTTCTCGAGTTCGCCAATCCGTTCGGGAGATATGGGAGCTTGAAGTTAAGGAATGCTTGAAAAACCATCAAAATTTTCGCAAGTCTGATACTCGAAACCAATAACTGTAATGGCCTAGGGGAAAAGTACACACACCATTGTTATGGGGCGAGTTTCTACTTTCAGATGCAACAGGAATTCCTCGAGTTCGTCAATCCGTTCGCGAGATATGGGAGTTTGAAGTTAAGGAATGGTTGTGAGACCATCACAATTTTCGGAAGTTTGATACTCAAAACCAATAACTACAAAGCCCTAGGGGAAAAATGCACATACCTTTGTAATCGGGCGAGTTTATACTTTCAGATGCAACAGGAATTTCTCGAGCTCGTCAATCCGTTCGCGAGATATGGGAGTTTGAAGTTAAGGAATGGTTGAGAAACCATCAAAATTTTCGCAATTCTGATGCTAGAAACGAATAACTGGAATGACGTAGGAGAAAGGACGCTCACCATTTTTATGGGGCGAGTTTCTACTTTCGGATGCAACTGGAATTCCTCGAGTTCGTCAATCCGTTCGCGAGATATGGGAGTTTGAAGTTAAGGAATGGTTGTGAGACCATCACAATTTTCGGAAGTCTGATACTCGAAACCAATAACTACTATGGCATAGGGGAAAAATACACATACCTTTGTAATCGGTCGAGTTTCTACTTTCAGATGCAAGAGGAATTTCTCGAGTTCGTCAATCTTTTCGCGAGATATGGGAGTTTGAAGTTAAGGAATGCTTGAGAAACCATCAAAATTTTCGCAAGTCTGATACCCGAAACCAATAACTGGGATGGCCTAGGGGAAAAGTACACACACCATTGTGATGCGGCGAGTTTCTACTTTCAGATGCAACAGGAATTTCTCGAGTTCGTCAATCCGTTCGCGAGATATGGGAGTTTGAAGTTAAGGAATGGTTGAGAAACCATCAAAATTTTCGCAAGTGTGATACTCGAAACCACTAACTGGAATGGCCTAGGGGAAAAGTACACATACCTTTGTAATCGGGCGAGATTCTACTTTCAGATGCAACTGGAATTTCTCGATTTCGTCAATCCGTTCGCGAGATATGGGAGTTTGAAGTTAAGGGATGGTTGAGAAACCATCAAAATTTTCGCAATTCTGATGCTAGAAACGAATAACTGGAATGACCTAGGTAAAAGGTACGCACACGATTGTAATCGGTCTACTTTCTACTTTCAGAAGCAACAGGAAATAATCGAGTTCGTCAATCCGTTCGCGAGATATGGGAGTTTGAAGTTAAGGAATGCTTGAGAAACGTTCAAAATTGTCGCAAGTCTCATACTCGAAACCAATAACTACAAAGGCTTAGGGTAAAAATACACATACCTTTGCAATCGGGCGAGTTACTACTTTCAGATGCGACAGGAACTTCTCGAGTTCGTCAATCCGTTCGCGAGATATGGGAGTTTGAAGTTAAGGAATGGTTGAGAAACCATCAAAATTTTCGCAATTCTGATGCTAGAAACGAATAACTGGAATGACGAAGGAGAAAAGTACACCCACCATTTTTATGGGGCGAGTTTCTACTTTCAGATGCAACTGGAATTCCTCGAGTTCGTCAATCCGTTCGCGAGATATGGGAGTTTGAAGTTAAGGAATGGTTGTGAGACCATCACAATTTTCGGAAGTCTGATACTCGAAACCAATAACTACTATGGCATAGGGGAAAAATACACATACCTTTGTAATCGGTCGAGTTTCTACTTTCAGATGCAACAGGAATTTCTCGAGTTCGTCAATCCTTTCGCGAGATATGGGAGTTTGAAGTTAAGGAATGGTTGAGAAACCATCAAAATTTTCGCAATTCTGATGCTAGAAACGAATAACTGGAATGACCTAGGGAAAAAGCACACACACCATTGTAATCGGTCGACTTTCTACTTTCAGATGCAACAGGAAATAATCGAGTTCGTCAATACGTTCGCGAGATATGGGGGTTTGAAGTTAAGGAATGGTTGATGAACCATCAAAATTTTCGCAAGTCTGATACTCGAAACCAATAACTGGAACAGCCTAGGGGAAAAATGGACACACCTTTGTAATCAGGCGAGTTTCTACCTCCAGATGCAACAGGAATTTCTCGAGTTCGTCAATCCGTTCGCGAGATATGGGAGTTTGAAGTTAAGGAATGGTTGAGAAACCATCAAAATTTTCGCAATTCTGATGCTAGAAACGAATAACTGGAATGACCTAGGGGAAAAGTACACACACCATTGTAATCGGTAGACTTTCTACTCTCAGATGCAACAGGAAATAATCGAGTTCGTCAATCCGTTCGCGAGATATGGGAGTTTGAAGTTAAGGAATGGTTGAGAAACCATCAAAATTTTCGCAATTGTGACACTCGAAACAAATAAATACAATGGCCTAGGAGAAAAGTACACACACCAGTGTAATGGGGCGAGTTTCTACTTTCAGATGCAGCAGGAATTTCTCGAGCTCGTCAATCCGTTCGCGAGGTATGGGAGTTTGAAGTTAAGGAATGGTTGAGACACCATCAAAATTTCCGCAATTCTGATGCTTGAAACGAATAACTGGAATGGCCTAGGGAAAAAGTACACACACGATTGTAATCGGTCGACTTTCTACTTTCAGATGCAACAGGAATTTCTCGAGTTCGTCAATCCGTTCGCGAGATATGGGAGTTTGAAGTTAAGGAATGCTTGAGAAACCATCAAAATTTTCGCAAGTCTGATACTCGAAACCAATAACTACAAAGCCCTAGGGGAAAAAAACACATACCTTTGTAATCGGGCGAGTTTATACTTTCAGATGCAACAGGAATTTCTCGAGCTCGTCAATCCGTTCGCGAGGTATGGGTGTTTGAATTTAAGGAATGGTTGAGAAACCATCAAAATTTTCGCTATTCTGATGCTAGAAACGAATAACTGGAATGACCTAGGGGAAAAGTACACACACCATTGTAATCGGGCAAGTATCTACTTTCAGAGGCGACAGGAACTTCTCGAGTTCGTCAATCCGTTCGCGAGATATGGGAGTCTGAAGTTAAGGAATGCTTGAGAAGCCATTAAAATTTTCGCAAGTCTGAAACTCAAAACCAATAACTACAAACCCCTAGGGGAAAAATACACATACCTTTGTAATGGGGCGAGTTTCTACTTTCAGATGCAACAGGAATTCCTCGAGTTCGTCAATCCGTTCGCGAGATATGTGAGTTTGAAGTTAAGGAATGGTTGAGAGACCATCACAATTTTCGCTAGTCTGATACTCGAAACCAATAACTATTATGGCCAAGGGCAAGAATACACATACCGTTGTAAGCGGACGAGTTTCTACTTTCAGATGCAGCAGGAATTTCTCGAGTTCGTCAATTCGTTCGCGAGATATGGGAGTTTGAAATTAAGGAACGGTTGAGAAACCATCAAAATTGTCGCAAGTCTGATACTCGAAACCAATAACTACAAAGCCCTAGGGGAAAAATGCACATACCTTTGTAATCGGGCGAGTTTATACTTTCAGATGCAACAGGAATTTCTCGAGCTCGTCAATCCGTTCGCGAGATATGGGAGTTTGAAGTTAAGGAATGGTTGAGAAACCATCAAAATTTTCGCAATTCTGATGCTAGAAACGAATAACTAGAATGACCTAGGGAAAAAGTACACACACGATTGTAAATGGTCGACTTTCTACTTTCAGATGCAACAGGAATTCCTCGAGTTCGTCAATCCGTTCGCGAGATATGGGAGTTTGAAGTTAAGGAATGGTTGTGAGACCATCACAATTTTCGGAAGTCTGATACTCGAAACCAATAACTACTATGGCCTAGGGGAAAAATACACATACCTTTGTAATCGGGCGAGTTTCTACTTTCAGATGCGACAGGAATTTCTCGAGTTCGTCAATCCGTTCGCGAGATATGGGAGTTTGAAGTTAAGGAATGGTTGAGAAACCATCAAAATTTTCGCAATTCTGAAGCTAGAAACGAATAACTGGAATGACCTAGGGGAAAAGTACACACACAATTGTAATCGGGCAAGTATCTACTTTCAGAGGCGACAGGAACTTCTCGAGTTCGCCAATCCGTTCGCGAGGTATCGGAGTTTGAAGTTAAGGAATGGTTGAGAAACCATCACAAATTTCGCAAGAGTGATACTCGAAACCAATAACTGGAATGGCCTAGGGGAAAAGTACACACACCATTGTTATGGGGCGAGTTTCTACTTTCAGATGCAACAGGAATTCCTCGAGTTCGTCAATCCGTTCGCGGGATATGGGAGTTTGAAGTTAAGGAATGGTTGTGAGACCATCAAAATTTTCGCAATTCTGATGCTAGAAACGAATAACTGGAATGACCTAGGGGAAAAGTACACACACAATTGTAATCGGGCAAGTATCTACTATCAGAGGCGACAGGAACTTCTCGAGTTCGCCAATCCGTTCGGGAGATATGGGAGCTTGAAGTTAAGGAATGCTTGAAAAACCATCAAAATTTTCGCAAGTCTGATACTCGAAACCAATAACTGTAATGGCCTAGGGGAAAAGTACACACACCATTGTTATGGGGCGAGTTTCTACTTTCAGATGCAACAGGAATTCCTCGAGTTCGTCAATCCGTTCGCGAGATATGGGAGTTTGAAGTTAAGGAATGGTTGTGAGACCATCACAATTTTCGGAAGTTTGATACTCAAAACCAATAACTACAAAGCCCTAGGGGAAAAATGCACATACCTTTGTAATCGGGCGAGTTTATACTTTCAGATGCAACAGGAATTTCTCGAGCTCGTCAATCCGTTCGCGAGATATGGGAGTTTGAAGTTAAGGAATGGTTGAGAAACCATCAAAATTTTCGCAATTCTGATGCTAGAAACGAATAACTGGAATGACGTAGGAGAAAGGACGCTCACCATTTTTATGGGGCGAGTTTCTACTTTCGGATGCAACTGGAATTCCTCGAGTTCGTCAATCCGTTCGCGAGATATGGGAGTTTGAAGTTAAGGAATGGTTGTGAGACCATCACAATTTTCGGAAGTCTGATACTCGAAACCAATAACTACTATGGCATAGGGGAAAAATACACATACCTTTGTAATCGGTCGAGTTTCTACTTTCAGATGCAAGAGGAATTTCTCGAGTTCGTCAATCTTTTCGCGAGATATGGGAGTTTGAAGTTAAGGAATGCTTGAGAAACCATCAAAATTTTCGCAAGTCTGATACCCGAAACCAATAACTGGGATGGCCTAGGGGAAAAGTACACACACCATTGTGATGCGGCGAGTTTCTACTTTCAGATGCAACAGGAATTTCTCGAGTTCGTCAATCCGTTCGCGAGATATGGGAGTTTGAAGTTAAGGAATGGTTGAGAAACCATCAAAATTTTCGCAAGTGTGATACTCGAAACCACTAACTGGAATGGCCTAGGGGAAAAGTACACATACCTTTGTAATCGGGCGAGATTCTACTTTCAGATGCAACTGGAATTTCTCGATTTCGTCAATCCGTTCGCGAGATATGGGAGTTTGAAGTTAAGGGATGGTTGAGAAACCATCAAAATTTTCGCAATTCTGATGCTAGAAACGAATAACTGGAATGACCTAGGTAAAAGGTACGCACACGATTGTAATCGGTCTACTTTCTACTTTCAGAAGCAACAGGAAATAATCGAGTTCGTCAATCCGTTCGCGAGATATGGGAGTTTGAAGTTAAGGAATGCTTGAGAAACGTTCAAAATTGTCGCAAGTCTCATACTCGAAACCAATAACTACAAAGGCTTAGGGGAAAAATACACATACCTTTGCAATCGGGCGAGTTACTACTTTCAGATGCGACAGGAACTTCTCGAGTTCGTCAATCCGTTCGCGAGATATGGGAGTTTGAAGTTAAGGAATGGTTGAGAAACCATCAAAATTTTCGCAATTCTGATGCTAGAAACGAATAACTGGAATGACGAAGGAGAAAAGTACACCCACCATTTTTATGGGGCGAGTTTCTACTTTCAGATGCAACTGGAATTCCTCGAGTTCGTCAATCCGTTCGCGAGATATGGGAGTTTGAAGTTAAGGAATGGTTGTGAGACCATCACAATTTTCGGAAGTCTGATACTCGAAACCAATAACTACTATGGCATAGGGGAAAAATACACATACCTTTGTAATCGGTCGAGTTTCTACTTTCAGATGCAACAGGAATTTCTCGAGTTCGTCAATCCTTTCGCGAGATATGGGAGTTTGAAGTTAAGGAATGGTTGAGAAACCATCAAAATTTTCGCAATTCTGATGCTAGAAACGAATAACTGGAATGACCTAGGGAAAAAGCACACACACCATTGTAATCGGTCGACTTTCTACTTTCAGATGCAACAGGAAATAATCGAGTTCGTCAATACGTTCGCGAGATATGGGGGTTTGAAGTTAAGGAATGGTTGATGAACCATCAAAATTTTCGCAAGTCTGATACTCGAAACCAATAACTGGAACAGCCTAGGGGAAAAATGGACACACCTTTGTAATCAGGCGAGTTTCTACCTCCAGATGCAACAGGAATTTCTCGAGTTCGTCAATCCGTTCGCGAGATATGGGAGTTTGAAGTTAAGGAATGGTTGAGAAACCATCAAAATTTTCGCAATTCTGATGCTAGAAACGAATAACTGGAATGACCTAGGGGAAAAGTACACACACCATTGTAATCGGTAGACTTTCTACTCTCAGATGCAACAGGAAATAATCGAGTTCGTCAATCCGTTCGCGAGATATGGGAGTTTGAAGTTAAGGAATGGTTGAGAAACCATCAAAATTTTCGCAATTGTGACACTCGAAACAAATAAATACAATGGCCTAGGAGAAAAGTACACACACCAGTGTAATGGGGCGAGTTTCTACTTTCAGATGCAGCAGGAATTTCTCGAGCTCGTCAATCCGTTCGCGAGGTATGGGAGTTTGAAGTTAAGGAATGGTTGAGACACCATCAAAATTTCCGCAATTCTGATGCTTGAAACGAATAACTGGAATGGCCTAGGGAAAAAGTACACACACGATTGTAATCGGTCGACTTTCTACTTTCAGATGCAACAGGAATTTCTCGAGTTCGTCAATCCGTTCGCGAGATATGGGAGTTTGAAGTTAAGGAATGCTTGAGAAACCATCAAAATTTTCGCAAGTCTGATACTCGAAACCAATAACTACAAAGCCCTAGGGGAAAAAAACACATACCTTTGTAATCGGGCGAGTTTATACTTTCAGATGCAACAGGAATTTCTCGAGCTCGTCAATCCGTTCGCGAGGTATGGGTGTTTGAATTTAAGGAATGGTTGAGAAACCATCAAAATTTTCGCTATTCTGATGCTAGAAACGAATAACTGGAATGACCTAGGGGAAAAGTACACACACCATTGTAATCGGGCAAGTATCTACTTTCAGAGGCGACAGGAACTTCTCGAGTTCGTCAATCCGTTCGCGAGATATGGGAGTCTGAAGTTAAGGAATGCTTGAGAAGCCATTAAAATTTTCGCAAGTCTGAAACTCAAAACCAATAACTACAAACCCCTAGGGGAAAAATACACATACCTTTGTAATGGGGCGAGTTTCTACTTTCAGATGCAACAGGAATTCCTCGAGTTCGTCAATCCGTTCGCGAGATATGTGAGTTTGAAGTTAAGGAATGGTTGAGAGACCATCACAATTTTCGCTAGTCTGATACTCGAAACCAATAACTATTATGGCCAAGGGCAAGAATACACATACCGTTGTAAGCGGACGAGTTTCTACTTTCAGATGCAGCAGGAATTTCTCGAGTTCGTCAATTCGTTCGCGAGATATGGGAGTTTGAAATTAAGGAACGGTTGAGAAACCATCAAAATTGTCGCAAGTCTGATACTCGAAACCAATAACTACAAAGGCTTAGGTGAAAAATACACATACCTTTGTAATCCGGCGAGTTTCTACTTTCAGATGCAACAGGAATTTCTCGAGTTCGTCAATCCGTTCGCGAGATATGGGAGTTTGAAGTTAAGGAAAGGTTGAGAAACCATCAAAATTTTCGCAATTCTGATGCTAGAAACGAATAACTAGAATGACCTAGGGAAAAAGTACACACACGATTGTAAATGGTCGACTTTCTACTGTCAGATGCAACAGGAATTTCTCGAGTTCGTCAATCCGTTCGCGAGATATGGGAGTTTGAAGTTAAGGAATGGTTGAGACACCATCAAAATTTCCGCAATTCTGATGCTTGAAACGAATAACTGGAATGGCCTAGGGAAAAAGTACACACACGATTGTAATCGGTCGACTTTCTACTTTCAGATGCAACAGGAATTTCTCGAGTTCGTCAATCGGTTCGCGACATATGGGAGTTTGATGTTAAGGAATGGTTGAGAAACCATCAAAATTTTCGCAAAACTGATACTCGAAACCAATAACTGGAATGGCCTAGGGGAAAAGTACACACACCATTGTAATGGGTAGAGTTTCTAGTTTCAGATGCAACAGGAATTTCTCGAGTTCGTCAATCCGTTCGCGAGATATGAGAGTTTGAAGTTAAGGAATGGTTGAGAAACCATCAAAATTTTCGCAAGTCTGATACACGAAACCAATAACTACTATGGCCTAGGGCAAAAATACACATACCGTTGTAATCGGGCGAGTTTCTACTTTCAGATGCAACAGGAAATAATCGAGTTCGTCAATCCGTTCGCGAGATATGGGAGTTTGAAGTTAAGGAATGCTTGAGAAACCATCAAAATTTTCGCAAGTCTGATACTCGAAACCAGTAACTACAAAGCCCTAGGGGGAAAAAACACATACCTTTGTAATCGGGCGAGTTTAAACTTTCAGATGCAACAGGAATTTCTCGAGCTCGTCAATCCGTTCGCGAGATATGGGAGTCTGAAGTTAAGGAATGCTTGAGAAACCATTAAAATTTTCGCAAGTCTGAAACTCAAAACCAATAACTACAAAGCCCTAGGGGAAAAATACACATACCTTTGTAATGGGGCGAGTTTCTACTTTCAGATGCAACAGGAATTCCTCGAGTTCGTCAATCCGTTCGCGAGATATGTGAGTTTGAAGTTAAGGAATGGTTGAGAGACCATCACAATTTTCGCTAGTCTGATACTCGAAACCAATAACTATTATGGCCAAGGGCAAGAATACACATACCGTTGTGAGCGGACGAGTTTCTACTTTCAGATGCAGCAGGAATTTCTCGAGTTCGTCAATTCGTTCGCGAGATATGGGAATTTGAAATTAAGGAACGGTTGAGAAACCATCAAAATTGTCGCAAGTCTGATACTCGAAACCAATAACTACAAAGGCTTAGGTGAAAAATACACATACCTTTGTAATCGGTCGACTTTCTACTGTCAGATGCAACAGGAATTTCTCGAGTTCGTCAATCCGTTCGCGAGATATGGGAGTTTGAAGTTAAGGAATGGTTGAGAAACCATCAAAATTTCCGCAATTCTGATGCTTGAAACGAATAACTGGAATGGCCTAGGGAAAAAGTACACACACGATTGTAATCGGTCGACTTTCTACTTTCAGAAGCAACAGGAAATAATCGAGTTCGTCAATCCGTTCGTGAGATGTGGGAGTTTGAAGTTAAGGAATGCTTGAGAAACCATCAAAATTTTCGCAATTCTGATGCTAGAAACGAATAATTGGAATGACCTAGGGGAAAAGCACACACACCACTGTAATCGGTAGACTTTCTACTTTCAGATGCAACAGGAAATAATCGAGTTCATCAATCCGTTCGCGAGATATGGGGGTTTGAAGTTAAGGAATGGTTGAGAAACCATCACAATTTTCGAAAGTCTGATACACGAAACCAATAACTACTATGCCCTAGGGGAAGAATACACATACCTTTGTAATCGGGCGAGTTTCTACTTTCAGATGCAACAGGAATTTCTCGAGTTTGTCAATCCGTTCGCGAGATATGGGAGTTTTTGATTTTAAGGAATGGTTGAGAAACCATGAAAATTTTCGCAATTCTGATGCTAGAAACGAGTAACTGGAATGACCTAGGGAAAAAGTACACACACGATTGTAATCGGTCGACTTTCTACTTTCAGATGCAACAGGAATTTCTCGAGTTCGTCAATCGGTTCGCGACATATGGGAGTTTGATGTTAAGGAATGGTTGAGAAACCATCAAAATTTTCGCAAAACTGATACTCGAAACCAATAACTGGAATGGCCTAGGGGAAAAGTACACATACCGTTGTAATCGGGCGAGTTTCTACTTTCAGATGCAACCGGAAATAATCGAGTTCGTCAATCCGTTCGCGAGATATGGGAGTTTGAAGTTAAGGAATGGTTGAGAGACCATCACAATTTTCGCTAGTCTGATACTCGAAACCAATAACTATTATGACCAAGGGCAAAAATACACATACCGTTGTAAGCGGACGAGTTTCTACTTTCAGATGCAGCAGGAATTTCTCGATTTCGTCAATTCGTTCGCGAGATATGGGAGTTTGAAATTAAGGAACGGTTGAGAAACCATCAAAATTGTCGCAAGTCTGATACTCGAAACCAATAACTACAAAGGCTTAGGTGAAAAATACACATACCTTTGTAATCCGGTGAGTTTCTACTTTCAGATGCAACAGGAATTTCTCAAGTTCGTCAATCCGTTCGCGAGATATGGGAGTTTGAAGTTAAGGAATGGTTGAAAAACCATCAAAATTTTCGCAAGTGTGATACTCGAAACCAACAACTGGAATGGCCTAGGGGAAAGGCACACACACCATTGTAATGGGTAGAGTTTCTAGTTTCAGATGCAACAGGAATTTCTCGAGTTCGTCAATCCGTTCGCGAGATATGAGAGTTTGAAGTTAAGGAATGGTTGAGAAACCATCAAAATTTTCGCAAGTCTGATACACGAAACCAATACCTACTATGGCCTAGGGCAAAAATACACATACCGTTGTAATCGGGCGAGTTTCTACTTTCAGATGCAACAGGAAATAATCGAGTTCGTCAATCCGTTCGCGAGATATGGGAGTTTGAAGTTAAGGAATGCTTGAGAAACCATCAAAATTTTCGCAAGTCTGATACTCGAAACCAATAACTACAAAGCGCTATGGGAAAAAAACACATACCTTTGTAATCGGGCGAGTTTATACTTTCAGATGCAACAGGAATTTCTCGAGCTCATCAATCCGTTCGCGAGGTATGGGTGTTTGAAGTTAAGGAATGGTTGAGAAACCATCAAAATTTTCGCTAGTCTGATACTCGAAACCAATAACTATTATGACCAAGGGCAAAAATACACATACCGTTGTAAGCGGACGAGTTTCTACTTTCAGATGCAGCAGGAATTTCTCGATTTCGTCAATTCGTTCGCGAGATATGGGAGTTTGAAATTAAGGAACGGTTGAGAAACCATCAAAATTGTCGCAAGTCTGATACTCGAAACCAATAACTACAAAGGCTTAGGTGAAAAATACACATACCTTTGTAATCCGGCGAGTTTCTACTTTCAGATGCAACAGGAATTTCTCGAGTTCTTCAATCCGTTCGCGAGATATGGGAGTTTGAAGTTAAGGAATGGTTGAGAAACCATCAAAATTTTCGCAAGTGTGATACTCGAAACCAACAACTGGAATGGCCTAGGGGAAAGGTACACACACCATTGTAATGGGGCGAGTTTCTACATTCAGATGCAACAGGAATTCCTCGAGTTCGTCAATCCATTCGCGAGATATGGGAGTTTGAAGTTAAGGAATGGTTGTGAGAGCATCACAATTTGCGGAAGTCTGATAGTCGAAACCATTAACTACTATGGCCTAGGGGAAAAACACACATACCTTTGTAATCGGGCGAGTTTCTACTATCAGAGGCGACAGGAACTTCTCAAGTTCGCCAATCCGTTTGCGAGGTATCGGAGTTTGAAGTTAAGGAATGGTTGAGAAACCATCAAAATTTTCGCAAGTCTGATAGACGAAACCAATACCTACTGTGGCCTAGGGCAAAAATACACATACCGTTGTAATCGGGCGAGTTTCTACTTTCAGATGCAACAGGAAATAATCGAGTTCGTCAATCCGTTCGCGAGATATGGGAGTTTGAAGTTAAGGAATGCTTGAGAAACCATCAAAATTTTCGCAAGTCTGATACTCGAAACCAATAACTACAAAGCCCTATGGGAAAAAAACACATACCTTTGTAATCGGGCGAGTTTATACTTTCAGATGCAACAGGAATTTCTCGAGCTCATCAATCCGTTCGCGAGGTATGGGTGTTTGAAGTTAAGGAATGGTTGAGAAACCATCAAAATTTTCGCTAGTCTGATACTCGAAACCAATAACTATTATGACCAAGGGCAAAAATACACATACCGTTGTAAGCGGACGAGTTTCTACTTTCAGATGCAACAGGAATTTCTCGAGTTCGTCAATCCGTTCGCGAGATATGGGAGTTTGAAGTTAAGGAATGGTTGAGAAACCATCAAAATTTTCGCAAGTGTGATACTCGAAACCAACAACTGGAATGGCCTAGGGGAAAGGTACACACACCATTGTAATGGGGCGAGTTTCTACATTCAGATGCAACAGGAATTCCTCGAGTTCGTCAATCCATTCGCGAGATATGGGAGTTTGAAGTTAAGGAATGGTTGTGAGACCATCACAATTTTCGGAAGTCTGATACTCGAAACCAATAACTACTATGGCCTAGGGGAAAAATACACATACCTTTGTAATCGGGCGAGTTTCTACTTTCAGATGCGACAGGAATTTCTCGAGTTCGTCAATCCGTTCGCGGGATATGGGAGTTTGAAGTTAAGGAATGGTTGTGAGACCATCAAAATTTTCGCAATTCTGATGCTAGATACGAATAACTGGAATGACCTAGGGGAAAAGTACACACACAATTGTAATCGGGCAAGTATCTACTATCAGAGGCGACAGGAACTTCTCGAGTTCGCCAATCCGTTCGGGAGATATGGGAGCTTGAAGTTAAGGAATGCTTGAAAAACCATCAAAATTTTCGCAAGTCTGATACTCGAAACCAATAACTGTAATGGCCTAGGGGAAAAGTGCACACACCATTGTTATGGGGCGAGTTTCTACTTTCAGATGCAACAGGAATTCCTCGAGTTCGTCAATCCGTTCGCGAGATATGGGAGTTTGAAATTAAGGAATGCTTGAGAAACCATCACAATTTTCGCAAGTCTGATACTCGAAACCAATAACTGGAATGGCCTACGGGAAAAGTACACACACCATTGTTATGGGGCGAGTTTCTACTTTCAGATGCAACAGGAATTCCTCGAGTTCGTCAATCCGTTCGCGAGATATGGGAGTTTGAAGTTAAGGAATGGTTGTGAGACCATCACAATTTTCGGAAGTCTGATACTCGAAACCAATAACTACTATGGCCTAGGGGAAAAATACACATACCTTTGTAATCGGGCGAGTTTCTACTTTCAGATGCGACAGGAATTTCTCGAGTTCGTCAATCCGTTCGCGAGATATGGGAGTTTGAAGTTAAGGAATGGTTGAGAAACCAACAAAATTTTCGCAATTCTGAAGCTAGAAACGAATAACTGGAATGACCTAGGGGAAAAGTACACACACAATTGTAATCGGGCAAGTATCTACTTTCAGAGGCGACAGGAACTTCTCGAGTTCGCCAATCCGTTCGCGAGGTATCGGAGTTTGAAGTTAAGGAATGGTTGAGAAACCATCACAAATTTCGCAAGAGTGATACTCGAAACCAATAACTGGAATGGCCTAGGGGAAAAGTACACACACCATTGTTATGGGGCGAGTTTCTACTTTCAGATGCAACAGGAATTCCTCGAGTTCGTCAATCCGTTCGCGGGATATGGGAGTTTGAAGTTAAGGAATGGTTGTGAGACCATCAAAATTTTCGCAATTCTGATGCTAGATACGAATAACTGGAATGACCTAGGGGAAAAGTACACACACAATTGTAATCGGGCAAGTATCTACTATCAGAGGCGACAGGAACTTCTCGAGTTCGCCAATCCGTTCGGGAGATATGGGAGCTTGAAGTTAAGGAATGCTTGAAAAACCATCAAAATTTTCGCAAGTCTGATACTCGAAACCAATAACTGTAATGGCCTAGGGGAAAAGTACACACACCATTGTTATGGGGCGAGTTTCTACTTTCAGATGCAACAGGAATTCCTCGAGTTCGTCAATCCGTTCGCGAGATATGGGAGTTTGAAGTTAAGGAATGGTTGTGAGACCATCACAATTTTCGGAAGTTTGATACTCAAAACCAATAACTACAAAGCCCTAGGGGAAAAATGCACATACCTTTGTAATCGGGCGAGTTTATACTTTCAGATGCAACAGGAATTTCTCGAGCTCGTCAATCCGTTCGCGAGATATGGGAGTTTGAAGTTAAGGAATGGTTGAGAAACCATCAAAATTTTCGCAATTCTGATGCTAGAAACGAATAACTGGAATGACGTAGGAGAAAGGACACTCACCATTTTTATGGGGCGAGTTTCTACTTTCGGATGCAACTGGAATTCCTCGAGTTCGTCAATCCGTTCGCGAGATATGGGAGTTTGAAGTTAAGGAATGGTTGTGAGACCATCACAATTTTCGGAAGTCTGATACTCGAAACCAATAACTACTATGGCATAGGGGAAAAATACACATACCTTTGTAATCGGTCGAGTTTCTACTTTCAGATGCAAGAGGAATTTCTCGAGTTCGTCAATCTTTTCGCGAGATATGGGAGTTTGAAGTTAAGGAATGCTTGAGAAACCATCAAAATTTTCGCAAGTCTGATACCCGAAACCAATAACTGGGATGGCCTAGGGGAAAAGTACACACACCATTGTGATGCGGCGAGTTTCTACTTTCAGATGCAACAGGAATTTCTCGAGTTCGTCAATCCGTTCGCGAGATATGGGAGTTTGAAGTTAAGGAATGGTTGAGAAACCATCAAAATTTTCGCAAGTGTGATACTCGAAACCACTAACTGGAGTGGCCTAGGGGAAAAGTACACATACCTTTGTAATCGGGCGAGATTCTACTTTCAGATGCAACTGGAATTTCTCGATTTCGTCAATCCGTTCGCGAGATATGGGAGTTTGAAGTTAAGGGATGGTTGAGAAACCATCAAAATTTTCGCAATTCTGATGCTAGAAACGAATAACTGGAATGACCTAGGTAAAAGGTACGCACACGATTGTAATCGGTCGACTTTCTACTTTCAGAAGCAACGGGAAATAATCGAGTTCGTCAATCCGTTCGCGAGATATGGGAGTTTGAAGTTAAGGAATGCTTGAGAAACGTTCAAAATTGTCGCAAGTCTGATACTCGAAACCAATAACTACAAAGGCTTAGGGGAAAAATACACATACCTTTGCAATCGGGCGAGTTACTACTTTCAGATGCGACAGGAACTTCTCGAGTTCGTCAATCCGTTCGCGAGATATGGGAGTTTGAAGTTAAGGAATGGTTGAGAAACCATCAAAATTTTCGCAATTCTGATGCTAGAAACGAATAACTGGAATGACGAAGGAGAAAAGTACACACACCATTTTTATGGGGCGAGTTTCTACTTTCAGATGCAACTGGAATTCCTCGAGTTCGTCAATCCGTTCGCGAGATATGGGAGTTTGAAGTTAAGGAATGGTTGTGAGACCATCACAATTTTCGGAAGTCTGATACTCGAAACCAATAACTACTATGGCATAGGGGAAAAATACACATACCTTTGTAATCGGTCGAGTTTCTACTTTCAGATGCAACAGGAATTTCTCGAGTTCGTCAATCCTTTCGCGAGATATGGGAGTTTGAAGTTAAGGAATGGTTGAGAAACCATCAAAATTTTCGCAATTCTGATGCTAGAAACGAATAACTGGAATGACCTAGGGAAAAAGCACACACACCATTGTAATCGGTCGACTTTCTACTTTCAGATGCAACAGGAAATAATCGAGTTCGTCAATACGTTCGCGAGATATGGGGGTTTGAAGTTAAGGAATGGTTGATGAACCATCAAAATTTTCGCAAGTCTGATACTCGAAACCAATAACTGGAACAGCCTAGGGGAAAAATGGACACACCTTTGTAATCAGGCGAGTTTCTACTTCCAGATGCAACAGGAATTTCTCGAGTTCGTCAATCCGTTCGCGAGATATGGGAGTTTGAAGTTAAGGAATGGTTGAGAAACCATCAAAATTTTCGCAATTCTGATGCTAGAAACGAATAACTGGAATGACCTAGGGGAAAAGTACACACACCATTGTAATCGGTAGACTTTCTACTCTCAGATGCAACAGGAAATAATCGAGTTCGTCAATCCGTTCGCGAGATATGGGAGTTTGAAGTTAAGGAATGGTTGAGAAACCATCAAAATTTTCGCAATTGTGACACTCGAAACAAATAAATACAATGGCCTAGGAGAAAAGTACACACACCAGTGTAATGGGGCGAGTTTCTACTTTCAGATGCAGCAGGAATTCCTTGAGTTCGTCAATCCGTTCGCGAGATATGGGAGTTTGTAATTATGGAACGGTTGAGAAAACATCAAAATTTTCGCAAGTCTGATACTCGAAACCAATAACTGGAATGGCCTAGGGGAAAAGTATACACACCACTGTAATGGGGCGAGTTTCTACTTTCAGAGACGACGGGAACTTCTCGAGTTCGCCAATCCGTTCGCGAGGTATCGGTGTTTGAAGTTAAGGAATGGTTGAGAAACCATCAAAATTTTCGCAAGTCTGATACTCGAAACCAATAACTGGAACGGCCTAGGGGAAAAGTACACACACTATTGTAATCTGGCAAGTTTCTACTTTCAAATGCAACAGGAATTACTCGAGTTCGCCAATCCGTTCGCGAGGTATCGGAGTTTGAAGTTAAGGAATGGTTGAGAAACCATCAAAATTTTCGCAAGTCTGATAGTCGGAAACAATAACTACTATGGCCTAGGGCTAAAATACGCATACCTTTGTAATGGGGCGAGTTTCTACTTTCAGATGCAACAGGAATTCCTCGAGTTCGTCAATCCGTTCGCGAGATATGGGAGTTTGAAGTTAAGGAATGGTTGAGAGACCATCACAATTTTCGCTAGTCTGATACTCGAAACCAATAACTACTATGGCCAAGGGGAAAAATACACATACCTTTGTAATCGGGCGAGTTTCTGGTTTCAGATGCAACAGGAATTTCTCGAGTTCGTCAATCCGTTCGCGAGATATGGGGGTTTGAAGTTAAGGAATGGTTGAGAAACAATCAAAATTTTCCCAAGTATGATACTCGAAACCAATAACTGAAATGGCCTAGGGGAAAAGTACACACAGCATTGTAATGGGGCGAGTTTCTACTTTCAGATGCAACAGGAATTCCTCGAGTTCGTCAATCCGTTCCCGAGATATGGGAGTTTGAAGTTAAGGAATGGTTGTGAGACCATCACAATTTTCGGAAGTCTGATACCCGAAACCAATAACTGGAATGGCCTAGGGGAAAAGGACACACATCATTGTAATGCGGCGAGTTTCTACTTTCAGATGCAACAGGAATTTCTCGAGTTCGTCAATCCGTTCGCGAGATATGGGAGTTTGAAGTTAAGGAATGGTTGAGAAACCATCAAAATTTTCGCAAGTGTGATACTCGAAACCAATAACTGGATGGCCTCGGGGAAAAGTACACACACCATTGTTATGGTGCGAGTTTCTACTTTCAGATTCAACAGGAATTTCTCGAGTTCGCCAATCCGTTCGCGAGATATGGGAGTTTGAACTTAAGGAATGGTTGAGAAACAATCACAATTTTCGCAAGTCTGATACTAGAAGCCAATAACTACCCTGGCATAGGGGAAAAATGCGCATACCTTTGTAATCGTCGAGTTTCTACTTTCAGATGCAATAGGAATTTCTCGAGCTCGTCAATACGTTCGCGAGATATGGGAGTTTGAAGTTAAGGAATGGTTGAGAATCCATCAAAATTTTCGCAAGTCTGATACCCGAAACCAATAACTGGAATGGCCTAGGGGAAAAGTACACACATCATTGTAATCGGGCGAGTATATACTTTCACATGCAACAGGAATTTCTCGGGTTCGTCAATCCTTCCGCGAGATATGGGAGTCTGAAGTTAAGGAATGGTTGAGAAACCACCACAATTTTCGCAAGTCTGATACTCGAAACCAAGAACTGGAACGGCCTCGGGGAAAAGTACAAGCACCATTGTAATCGGGCAAGTTTCTACTTTCAAATGCAACAGGAATTCCTGGAGTTCGTCAATCCGTTCGCGAGATATGGGAGTTTGAAGTTAAAGAATGGTTGTGAGACCATCACAATTTTCGGAAGTCTGATACTCGAAGCCAATAACTACCCTGGCCTAGGGGAAAAATGCACATACCTTTGTAATCGGGCGAGTTTCTACTTTCAGATGCAATAGGAATTTCTCGAGCTCGTCAATCCGTTCGCGAGATATGGGTGTTTGAAGTTAAGGAATGGTTGAGAAACCATCAAAATTTTCGCAACTCTGATGCTAGAAACGAATAACTGGAATGACCTAGGGGAAAAGTACACACACCATTGTAATCGGTCGAATGTCTACTTTCAGATGCAACAGGAAATAATCGAGTTCGTCGATCTGTTCGCGAGATATGGGAGTTTGATGTTAAGGAATGCTTGAGAAACCATCAAAATTTTCGCAAGTCTGATACTCGAAACCAATAACTACAAAGCCCTAGGGGAAAAATACACATACCTTTGTAATCGGGCGAGTTTATACTTTACTTTCAGATGCAACAGGAATTTCTCGAGCTCGTCAATCCGTTCGCGAGATATGGGTGTTTGAAGTTAAGGAGTGGTTGAGAAACCATCAAAATTTTCGCAAGTCTGATACTCGAAACCAATAACTACAAAGCCCTAGGGGAAAAATACACATACCTTTGTAATCAGGCGGGTTTATACTTTCAGATGCAACAGGAATTTCTCGAGCTCGTCAATCCGTTCGCGAGATATGGGAGTTTGAAGTTAGGGAGTGGTTGTGAGACAATCACAATTTTCGGAAGTCTGATACTCGAAACGAATAACTACTATGGCCTGGGGGAAAAATACATATACCTTTGTAATCGGGCGATTTTATACTTTCAGATGCAACAGGAATTTCTCGAGCTCGTCAATCCGTTCGCGAGATATGGGAGTTAGAACTTAAGGAATGGTTGAGGAACCATCAAAATTCTCGCAAGTCTGATACTCGAAACCAAGAACTGGAGCGGCCTAGGGGAAAAGTACACACACCATTGTAATCGGGCAAGTTTCTACTTTCAAATGCAACAGGAATTTCTCGAGTTCGTCAATCCGTTCGCGAGATATGGGAGTTTGAAGTTAAGGAAAGGTTGAGAAACCATCAAAATTTTCGCAACTCTGATGCTGGAAACGAATAACTGGAATGACCTAGGGGAAAAGTACACACACCATTGTAATCGGTCGACTTTCTACTTTCAGATGCAACAGGAAATAATCGAGTTCGTCGATCTATTCGCGAGATATGGGAGTTTGATGTTAAGGAATGGTTGAGAAACCATCAAAATTTTCGCAAGTCTGATACTCGAAACCAATAACTGGAATGGCCTAGGGGAAAATTACACATACCTTTGTAATCGGGCGAGTTTATACTTTCAGATGCAACAGGAATTTCTCGAGCTCGTCAATCCGTTCGCGAGATATGGGAGTTTGAAATTAAGGAATGGTTGAGAAACCATCAAAATTTTCGCAATTCTGATGATAGAAACGAATAACTGGAATGATCTAGGGGAAAAGTGCACACACCGTTGTAATCGGTCGACTTTCTACTTTCACATGCAACAGGAAACAATCGAGTTCGTCAATCCGTTCGCGAGATATGGGAGTTTGAAGTTAAGGAATGCTTGAGAAACCATCAAAATTATCGCAAGTCTGATACTCGAAACCGATAACTACAAAGTCCTTGGAGAAAAATACACATAACTTTGTAATCGGGCGAGTTTCTTCTTTCAGATGCAACAGGAATTTCTCGAGCTCGTCAATCCGTTCGCGAGATATGGGAGTTTGAAGTTAAGGAATGGCTGAGGAACCATCAAAACTTTCGCAAGTCTGATACTCGAAACCAATAACTGGAATGGCCTAGGGGAAAATTACACATACCTTTGTAATCGGGCGAGTTTATACTTTCAGATGCAACAGGAATTTCTCGAGCTCGTCAATCCGTTCGCGTGATATGGGAGTTTGAAGTTAAGGAATGGTTGAGAAACCATCAAAATTTTCGCAATTCTGATGATAGAAACGAATAACTGGAATGATCTAGGGGAAAAGTGCACACACCGTTGTAATCGGTCGACATTCTACTTTCACATGCAACAGGAAACAATCGAGTTCGTCAATCTGTTCGCGAGATATGGGAGTTTGAAATTAAGGAATGCTTGAGAAACCATCAAAATTATCGCAAGTCTGATACTCGAAGCCGATAACTACAAAGTCCTTGGAGAAAAATACACATAACTTTGTAATCGGGCGAGTTTCTTCTTTCAGATGCAACAGGAATTTCTCGAGCTCGTCAATACGTTCGCGAGATATGGGAGTTTGAAGTTAAGGAATGGTTGAGAAACCATCACAATTTTCACAATTCTTATGCTAGAAACGAATAACTGGAATGACCTAGGGGAAAAGTACACACACCATTGTAATCGGTCGACTTTCTACTTTCAGATGCAACAGGAAATAATCGAGTTCGTCAATCCGTTCGCGAGATATGGTAGCTTGAATTTCAGGAATGGTTGAGAAACCATCAAAATTTTCGCTGGTCTGATACTCGAAACCAATAATTGGAACGGCCTAGGGGAAAACTACACACACCATTGTAATCGGGCGGGTTTCTACATTCAGATGCAACAGGAATTTCTCGAGTTCGTCAACCAGTTCGCGAGATATGTGAGTTTGAAGTTAAGGAATGGTTGAGAAACCATCAAAATTTTCGCAAGTCTGATACTCGAAATCAATAACTACAAAGGCCAAGGGGAAAAATACACATAGCACTGTAATCGAGCGATTTTCTGCTTTCAGATGCAAGAGGAATTTCTCGAGTTCGTCAATCCGTTCGCGAGATATGGTAGCTTGAAGTTAAGGAATGGTTGGGAAACGATCAAAATTTTCGCAAGTCTGATACTCGAAACCAATAACTACAAAGCCCTAGGGGTAAAATACACATACCTTTGTAATCGGGCGAGTTTATACTTTCAGATGCAACTGGAATTTCTCGAGCTCGTCAATCCGTTCGCGAGATATGGGAGTTTGAAGTTAAGGAATTGTTGAGAAACCATCAAAATTTTCGCAAGTGTGATACTCGAAACCAATAACTGGAATGGCCTAGGGGAAAAGTACATACACCGTTGTAATGGGGCGAGTTTCTACTTTCAGATGCAACAGGAATTCCTCGAGTTCGTCAATCCGTTCGCGATATATGGGAGTTTGAAGTTAAAGAATGGTTGTGAGACCATCACAATTTACGGAAGTCTGATACTCGAAGCCAATAACTACCCTGGCCTAGGGGAAAAATGCACATACCTTTGTAATCGGGCGAGTTTCTACTTTCAGATGCAATAGGAATTTCTCGAGCTCGTCAATCCGTTCGCGAGATATGGGAGTTTGAAGTTAAGGAATGGTTGAGAAACCATCAAAATTTTCGCAATTCTGATGATGGAAACGAATAACTGGAATGATCTAGGGGAAAAGTACACACACCATTGTAATCGGTCGACTTTCTACTTTCACATGCAACAGGAAACAATCGAGTTCGTCAATCCGTTCGCGAGATATGGGAGTTTGAAGTTAAGGAATGCTTGAGAAACCATCAAAATTATCGCAAGTCTGATACTCGAAACCGATAACTACAAAGTCCTTGGAGAAAAATACACATAACTTTGTAATCGGGCGAGTTTCTTGTTTCAGATGCAACAGGAATTTCTCGAGCTCGTCAATCCGTTCGCGAGATATGGGAGTTTGAAGTTAAGGAATGGCTGAGGAACCATCAAAACTTTCGCAAGTCTGATACTCGAAACCAATAACTGCAACGGCCTAGGGGAAAAGTACACACACCATTGTAATCGGGCAAGTTTCTTGTTTCAGATGCAACAGGAATTTCTCGAGTTCGTCAATCCGTTCGCGAGATATGGGAGTTTGAAGTTAAGGAATGGTTGAGGAACCATCACAATTTTCGCAAGTCTGATACTGGAAACCAATAACTACAAAGCCCTAGAGGAAAAATACACATACCTTTGTAATCGGGCGAGTTCGTACTTTCAGATGCAACAGGAATTTCTCGAGCACGTCAATCCGTTCGCGAGATATGGGAGTTTGAAGTTAAGGAACGGTTGAGAAACCATCAAAATTTTTGCAAGTCTGATACTCGAAACCAATAACGACAAAGGCTTAGGGGAAAAATACACATACCGTTGTTATCGGGCGAGTGTCAACTTTCAGGTGCAACAGGAATTTCTCGAGTTCGTCAATCCGTTCGCGAGATATGGGAGTTTGAAGTTAAGGAATGGTTGAGAAACCATCACAATTTTCGAAAGTCTGATACTCGAAACCAATAACTACCATGGCCTAGGGGAAAAATGCAGATACCTTTGTAATCGGGTGAGTTTCTACTTTCAGATGCAATAGGAATTTCTCGAGTTCGCCAATCCGTTCGCGAGATATGGGACTTTGAAATTAAGGAACGGTTGAGAAACCATCAAAATTTTCGCAAGTCTGATACTCGAAACCAATAACGACAAAGGCTTAGGGGAAAAATACACATACCGTTGTTATCGGGCGAGTGTCAACTTTCAGGTGCAACAGGAATTTCTCGAGTTCGTCAATCCGTTCGCGAGATATGGGAGTTTGAAGTTAAGGAATGGTTGAGAAACCATCACAATTTTCGCAAGTCTGATACTCGAAACCAATAACTACCATGGCCTAGGGGAAAAATGCAGATACCTTTGTAATCGGGTGAGTTTCTACTTTCAGATGTAATAGGAATTTCTCGAGTTCGCCAATCCGTTCGCGAGATATGGGACTTTGAAGCTAAGGAATGGTTGAGAAACCATCAGAATTTTCGCAATTCTGATGCTAGAAACGAATAACTGGAATGTCCTAGGGGAAAAGTACACATACGTTTGTAATCGAGCGAGTTTATACTTTCAGATGCAACAGGAATTTCTCGAGTTCGTCCATCCGTTCGCGAGATATGGCGGTTTGAAGTTAAGGAATGGTTGTGAAACCATCAAAATTTTCGCAATTCTGATGCTAGAAACGAATAACTGGAATGACCTAGGGGACAGGTACACACACCATTGTAATCGGACGACTTTCTACTTTCAGATGCAATAGGAAATAATCGAGTTCGTCAATCCGTTCGCGAGATATGGGAGTTTGAAATTAAGGAATGCTTGAGAAGCCATCAAAATTTTCGCAAGTCTGATACTCGAAACCAATAACTACAAAGCCCTAGAGGAAAAATACACATACCTTTGTAATCGGGCGAGTTCATACTTTCAGATGCAACAGGAATTTCTCGAGCTCGTCAATCCGTTCGCGAGATATGGGAGTTTGAAATTAAGGAACGGTTGAGAAACCTTCAAAATTTTCGCAAGTCTGATACTCGAAACCAATAACGACAAAGGCCCAGGGGAAAAATACACATACCTTTGTAATCGGGCGAGTTTCAACTTTCAGGCGCAACAGGAATTTCTCGAGCTCGTCAATCCGTTCGGGAGATATGGGAGTTTGATGTTAAGGAATGGTTGAGGAACCATCAAAATTTTCGCAAGTCTGATACTCGAAACCAATAACTGGAACGGCCTAGGGTAAAAGTACACACACCATTGTAATCGGTAGACTTTCTACTTTCAGATGCAACAGGAAATAATCGAGTTCGTCAATCCGTTCGCGAGATATGGGAGTCTGAAGTTAAGGCATGGTTGAGAAACCATCACAATTTATGCAAGTCTGATACTCGAAACCAATAACTACCATGGTCTAGGGTAAAAATGCAGATACAATTGTAATCGGTAGACTTTCTACTTTCACATGCAACAGGAAATAATCGAGTTCGTCAATCCGTTCGCGAGATATGGGTGTTTGAAGTTAAGGAATGCTTGAGAAACCACCAAAATTTTCGCACGTCTGATACTCGAAACTAATAACTACAAAGCCCTAGGGGAAAAATACACATACCTTTGCAATCGGGCGAGTTTATACTTTCAGATGCAACAGGAATTTCTCGAGCTCGTCAATCCGTTCGCGAGATATGGGGGTTTGAAGTTAAGGAATGGTTGAGAAACCATCACAATTTTCGAAAGTCTGATACTCGAAACCAATAACTACTATGCCCTAGGAGAAGAATACACATACCTTTGTAATCGGGCGAGTTTCTACTTTCAGATGCAACAGGAATTTCTCGAGTTTGTCATTCCGTTCGCGAGATATGGGAGTTTGATTTTAAGGAATGGTTGAGAAACCATCAAAATTTTCGCAATTCTGATGCTGGAAACGAGTAACTGGAATGACCTAGGGAAAAAGTACACACACGATTGTAATCGGTCGACTTACTACTTTCAGATGCAACAGGAATTTCTCGAGTTCGTCAATCGGTTCGCGAGATATGGGAGTTTGATGTTAAGGAATGGTTGAGAAACCATCAAAATTTTCGCAAGTCTGATACTCGAAACCAATAACTGGAACGGCCTAGGGTAAAAGTACACAGTCCATTGTAATCGGGCTAGTTTCTACGTTCAGATGCAACAGGAATTTCTCGAGTTCGTCAATCCGTGCGCGAGATATGGGAGTTTGAAGTTAAGGAATGGTTGAGAAACCATCAAAATTTTCGCAATTCTGATGCTAGAAACGAATAACTGGCATGGCCTAGGGGACAGGTGCACACACCATTGTAATCGGTAGACCTTCTACTTTCAGATGCAACAGGAAATAATCGAGTTCGTCATTCCGTTCGCGAGATATGGTAGCTTGAATTTCAGGAATGGTTGAGAAACCATCAAAATTTTCGCTGGTCTGATACTCGAAACCAATAATTGGAACGGCCTAGGGGAAAACTACACACACCATTGTAATCGGGCGGGTTTCTACTTTCAGATGCAACAGAAACTTATCGGATTCGGCAATCCGTTCGCGAGATATGTGAGTTTGAATTTAAGGAATGCTTGAGAAACCATCAAAATTTGCGCAAGTCTGATACGCGAAACGAATAACTACAAAGGCCAAGGGGAAAAATACACATACCGATGTAATCGGGCGGGTTTCTACTTCCACAGGCAACAGGAATTTCTCGAGTTCGTCAATCCGTTCGCGAGATATGGGAGTTTGAAATTAAGGAACGGTTGCGAAACCATCACAATTTTCGCAAGTCTGATACTCCAAACCAATAACTACTGTGGCCTAGGGCAAAAATACACATAGCACTGTAATCGAGCGAGTTTCTGCTTTCAGATGCAAGAGGAATTTCTCGAGTTCGTCAATCCGTTCGCGAGATATGGTAGCTTGAAGTTAAGGAATGGTTGGGAAACGATCAAAATTTTCGCAAGTCTGATACTCGAAACCAATAACTACAAAGGCCCAGGGGAAAAATACACATACCTTTGTAATCGGGCGAGTTTCTACTTTCAGATGCAACAGACATTTTTCGGATTCGGCAATCCGTTCGAGAAATATGTGAGTTTGAAGTTAAGGAATGCTTGAGAAACCATCAAAATTTTCGCAAGTCTGATGCTAGAAACGAGTAACTGGAATGACCTAGGGAAAAAGTACACACACGATTGTAATCGGTCGACTTTCTACTTTCAGATGCAACAGGAATTTCTCGAGTTCGTCAATCGGTTCGCGAGATATGGGAGTTTGATGTTAAGGAATGGTTGAGAAACCATCAAAATTTTCGCAAGTCTGATACTCGAAACCAATAACTGGAACGGCCTAGGGTAAAAGTACACCTACCATTGTAATCGGTAGACTTTCTACTTTCAGATGCAACAGGAAATTATCGAGTTCGTCAATCCGTTCGCGAGATATGGGAGTTTGAAGTTAAGGAATGTTTGAGAAACCATCAAAATTTTCGCAAGTCTGAAACTCGAAACCAATAACTACAAAGCCCTAGGGGTAAAATACACATACCTTTGTAATCGGGCGAGTTTATACTTCCAGATTCAACCGGAATTTCTCGAGTTCGTGAAACCTTTCGCGAAATATGGGAGTTTGAAGTTAAGGAATGGTTGAGAAACCATCAAAATTTTCGCAAGTCTGATACTCGAAATCAATAACTACTATGGCCTAGGGCAAAAATACACATACCGTTGTAATCGGACGAGTTTCTGGTTTCAGATGCAACAGGAATTTCTCGAGTTCGTCAATCCGTTCGCGAGATATGGGGGTTTGAAATTAAGGAACGGTTGAGAAACCATCAAAATTTTCGCATGTCTGATACTCGAAACCAATAACTACAAAGGCTAAGGGGAAAAATACACATACCGTTGTAATCGGGAGAGTTTCTTCTTCCAGATGCAACCGAAATTTCTCGTGTTCGTCAATCCGTTCGCGAGATATGGGAGTTTGAAGTTAAGGAATGGTTGAGAAACCGTCACAATTTTCGCTGGTCTGATACTCGAAACCAACAACTGGAATGGCCTAGGGAGAAAGTACACAGTCCATTGTAATCGGGCTAGTTTCTACGTTCAGATGCAACAGGAATTTCTCGAGTTCGTCAATCCGTGCGCGAGATATGGTAGTTTGAAGTTAAGGAATGGTTGAGAAACCATCAAAATTTTCGCAATTCTGATGCTAGAAACGAATAACTGGAATGACCTAGGGGACAGGTACACACACCATTGTAATCGGTAGACTTTCTACTTTCAGATGCAACAGGAAATAATCGAGTTCGGCAATCCGTTCGCGAGATATGTGAGTTTGAAGTTAAGGAATGCTTGAGAAACCATCAAAATTTGCGCAAGTCTGATACGCGAAACGAATAACTACAAAGGCCAAGGGGAAAAATACACATACCGTTGTAATCGGGCGAGTTTCTACTTCCACATGCAACAGGAATTTCTTGAGTTCGTCAATCCGTTCGCGAGGTATGTGAGTTTGAAGTTAAGGAATGGTTGAGAAACCAGCAAAATTTTCCAAGTCTGATACTCGAAACCAATAACTACTATGGCCTAGGGCAAAAATACAGTTACCTTTGTAATCGGGCGGGTTTCTGCTTTCAGATGCAATAGGAAATAATCGAGTTCGTCAATCCGTTCGCGAGATATGGGAGATTGAAGTTAAGGAATGCTTGAGAAACCATCAAAATTTTCGCACGTCTGATACTCGAGACTAATAACTATTATACAAAGCCCTAGGGGAAAAATACACATACCTTTGTAATCCGGCGAGTTTATACTTTCAGGCGCAACAGGAATTTCTCGAGCTCGTCAATCCGTTCGCGAGATATGGGAGTTTGATGTTAAGGAACGGTTGAGAAACCATCAAAATTTTCGCAACTCTGATGCTGGAAACGAATAACTGGAATGACCTAGGGGAAAAGTACACACACCATTGTAATCGGTCGACTTTCTACTTTCAGATGCAACAGGAAATAATCGAGTTCGTCGATCTATTCGCGAGATATGGGAGTTTGATGTTAAGGAATGGTTGAGGAACCATCAAAATTCTCGCAAGTCTGATACTCGAAACCAAGAACTGGAGCGGCCTAGGGGAAAAGTACACACACCATTGTAATCGGGCAAGTTTCTACTTTCAAATGCAACAGGAATTTCTCGAGTTCGTCAATCCGTTCGCGAGATATGGGAGTTTGAAGTTAAGGAAAGGTTGAGAAACCATCAAAATTTTCGCAACTCTGATGCTGGAAACGAATAACTGGAATGACCTAGGGGAAAAGTACACACACCATTGTAATCGGTCGACTTTCTACTTTCAGATGCAACAGGAAATAATCGAGTTCGTCGATCTATTCGCGAGATATGGGAGTTTGATGTTAAGGAATGGTTGAGAAACCATCAAAATTTTCGCAAGTCTGATACTCGAAACCAATAACTGGAATGGCCTAGGGGAAAATTACACATACCTTTGTAATCGGGCGAGTTTATACTTTCAGATGCAACAGGAATTTCTCGAGCTCGTCAATCCGTTCGCGAGATATGGGAGTTTGAAATTAAGGAATGGTTGAGAAACCATCAAAATTTTCGCAATTCTGATGATAGAAACGAATAACTGGAATGATCTAGGGGAAAAGTGCACACACCGTTGTAATCGGTCGACTTTCTACTTTCACATGCAACAGGAAACAATCGAGTTCGTCAATCCGTTCGCGAGATATGGGAGTTTGAAGTTAAGGAATGCTTGAGAAACCATCAAAATTATCGCAAGTCTGATACTCGAAACCGATAACTACAAAGTCCTTGGAGAAAAATACACATAACTTTGTAATCGGGCGAGTTTCTTCTTTCAGATGCAACAGGAATTTCTCGAGCTCGTCAATCCGTTCGCGAGATATGGGAGTTTGAAGTTAAGGAATGGCTGAGGAACCATCAAAACTTTCGCAAGTCTGATACTCGAAACCAATAACTGGAATGGCCTAGGGGAAAATTACACATACCTTTGTAATCGGGCGAGTTTATACTTTCAGATGCAACAGGAATTTCTCGAGCTCGTCAATCCGTTCGCGTGATATGGGAGTTTGAAGTTAAGGAATGGTTGAGAAACCATCAAAATTTTCGCAATTCTGATGATAGAAACGAATAACTGGAATGATCTAGGGGAAAAGTGCACACACCGTTGTAATCGGTCGACATTCTACTTTCACATGCAACAGGAAACAATCGAGTTCGTCAATCTGTTCGCGAGATATGGGAGTTTGAAATTAAGGAATGCTTGAGAAACCATCAAAATTATCGCAAGTCTGATACTCGAAGCCGATAACTACAAAGTCCTTCGAGAAAAATACACATAACTTTGTAATCGGGCGAGTTTCTTCTTTCAGATGCAACAGGAATTTCTCGAGCTCGTCAATACGTTCGCGAGATATGGGAGTTTGAAGTTAAGGAATGGTTGAGAAACCATCACAATTTTCACAATTCTTATGCTAGAAACGAATAACTGGAATGACCTAGGGGAAAAGTACACACACCATTGTAATCGGTCGACTTTCTACTTTCAGATGCAACAGGAAATAATCGAGTTCGTCAATCCGTTCGCGAGATATGGTAGCTTGAATTTCAGGAATGGTTGAGAAACCATCAAAATTTTCGCTGGTCTGATACTCGAAACCAATAATTGGAACGGCCTAGGGGAAAACTACACACACCATTGTAATCGGGCGGGTTTCTACATTCAGATGCAACAGGAATTTCTCGAGTTCGTCAACCAGTTCGCGAGATATGTGAGTTTGAAGTTAAGGAATGGTTGAGAAACCATCAAAATTTTCGCAAGTCTGATACTCGAAATCAATAACTACAAAGGCCAAGGGGAAAAATACACATAGCACTGTAATCGAGCGATTTTCTGCTTTCAGATGCAAGAGGAATTTCTCGAGTTCGTCAATCCGTTCGCGAGATATGGTAGCTTGAAGTTAAGGAATGGTTGGGAAACGATCAAAATTTTCGCAAGTCTGATACTCGAAACCAATAACTACAAAGCCTTAGGGGTAAAATACACATACCTTTGTAATCGGGCGAGTTTATACTTTCAGATGCAACTGGAATTTCTCGAGCTCGTCAATCCGTTCGCGAGATATGGGAGTTTGAAGTTAAGGAATTGTTGAGAAACCATCAAAATTTTCGCAAGTGTGATACTCGAAACCAATAACTGGAATGGCCTAGGGGAAAAGTACATACACCGTTGTAATGGGGCGAGTTTCTACTTTCAGATGCAACAGGAATTCCTCGAGTTCGTCAATCCGTTCGCGATATATGGGAGTTTGAAGTTAAAGAATGGTTGTGAGACCATCACAATTTTCGGAAGTCTGATACTCGAAGCCAATAACTACCCTGGCCTAGGGGAAAAATGCACATACCTTTGTAATCGGGCGAGTTTCTACTTTCAGATGCAATAGGAATTTCTCGAGCTCGTCAATCCGTTCGCGAGATATGGGAGTTTGAAGTTAAGGAATGGTTGAGAAACCATCACAATTTTCGCAATTCTGATGCTAGAAACGAATAACTGGAATGACCTAGGGAAAAAGCACACACAACATTGTAATCGGTCGACTTTCTACTTTCAGATGCAACAGGAAATAATAGAGTTCGTCAATCCGTTCGCGGGATATGGGAGTTTGAAGTTAAGGAATGCTTGAGAAACCATCAAAATTTTCGCAAGTCTGATACTCGAAACAAATAACTACAAAGGCCTAGGAGAAAAATACACATACCTTTGTAATCGGGCGAGTTTCTACTTTCAGATGCATAAGGAATTTCTCGAGCTAGTCAATCCGTTCGCGAGATATGGGAGTTTGAAGTTAAGGAATGGTTGAGAAACCATCAAAATTTTCGCAAGTCTGATACGCGAAACCAATAACTGGAATGGCCTAGGGGAAAAGTACACACATCATTGTAATCGGGCGAGTTTATACTTTCACATGCAACAGGAATTTCTCGAGTTCGTCAATCCGTTCGCGAGATATGGGAGTTCGAAGTTAAGGAATGGTTGAGAAACCATCAAAATTTTCGCAATTCTTATGCTAGAAACGAATAACTGGAATGACCTAGGGGAAAAGTACACACACCATTGTAATCGGTCGAATTTCTACTTTCAGATGCAACAGGAAATAATCGAGTTCGTCAATCCGTTCGCGAGATATGGGAGTTTGAAGTTAAGGAATGCTTGAGAAACCACCAAAATTTTCGCAAGTCTGACACTCGAAACGAATAACTACAAAGCCCTAGGGGTAAAATACACATACCTTTGTAATCGGGCGAGTTTATACTTTCAGATGCAACTGGAATTTCTCGAGCTCGTCATTCCGTTCGCGAGATATGGGAGTTTGAAGTTAAGGAATTGTTGAGAAACCATCAAAATTTTCGCAAGTGTGATACTCGAAACCAATAACTGGAATGGCTTAGGGGAAAAGTACATACACCGTTGTAATGGGGCGAGTTTCTACTTTCAGATGCAACAGGAATTCCTCGAGTTCGTCAATCCGTTCGCGAGATATGGAAGTTTGAAGTTAAGGAATGATTGTGAGACCACCACAATTTTCGGAAGTCTGATACTCGAAACGAATAACTACAAAGGCTTAGGGGAAAAATACACATTCCCTTGTAATCGGGCGAGTTTCTACTTTCAGATGCAACAGGAATTTCTCGAGTTCGTCAATCCGTTCGCGTGATATGGGAGTTTGAAGTTAAGGAATGGTTGAGAAACCATCAAAATTTTCGCAATTCTGATGATAGAAACGAATAACTGGAATGATCTAGGGGAAAAGTGCACACACCGTTGTAATCGGTCGACATTCTACTTTCACATGCAACAGGAAACAATCGAGTTCGTCAATCTGTTCGCGAGATATGGGAGTTTGAAATTAAGGAATGCTTGAGAAACCATCAAAATTATCGCAAGTCTGATACTCGAAGCCGATAACTACAAAGTCCTTCGAGAAAAATACACATAACTTTGTAATCGGGCGAGTTTCTTCTTTCAGATGCAACAGGAATTTCTCGAGCTCGTCAATACGTTCGCGAGATATGGGAGTTTGAAGTTAAGGAATGGTTGAGAAACCATCACAATTTTCACAATTCTTATGCTAGAAACGAATAACTGGAATGACCTAGGGGAAAAGTACACACACCATTGTAATCGGTCGACTTTCTACTTTCAGATGCAACAGGAAATAATCGAGTTCGTCAATCCGTTCGCGAGATATGGTAGCTTGAATTTCAGGAATGGTTGAGAAACCATCAAAATTTTCGCTGGTCTGATACTCGAAACCAATAATTGGAACGGCCTAGGGGAAAACTACACACACCATTGTAATCGGGCGGGTTTCTACATTCAGATGCAACAGGAATTTCTCGAGTTCGTCAACCAGTTCGCGAGATATGTGAGTTTGAAGTTAAGGAATGGTTGAGAAACCATCAAAATTTTCGCAAGTCTGATACTCGAAATCAATAACTACAAAGGCCAAGGGGAAAAATACACATAGCACTGTAATCGAGCGATTTTCTGCTTTCAGATGCAAGAGGAATTTCTCGAGTTCGTCAATCCGTTCGCGAGATATGGTAGCTTGAAGTTAAGGAATGGTTGGGAAACGATCAAAATTTTCGCAAGTCTGATACTCGAAACCAATAACTACAAAGCCTTAGGGGTAAAATACACATACCTTTGTAATCGGGCGAGTTTATACTTTCAGATGCAACTGGAATTTCTCGAGCTCGTCAATCCGTTCGCGAGATATGGGAGTTTGAAGTTAAGGAATTGTTGAGAAACCATCAAAATTTTCGCAAGTGTGATACTCGAAACCAATAACTGGAATGGCCTAGGGGAAAAGTACATACACCGTTGTAATGGGGCGAGTTTCTACTTTCAGATGCAACAGGAATTCCTCGAGTTCGTCAATCCGTTCGCGATATATGGGAGTTTGAAGTTAAAGAATGGTTGTGAGACCATCACAATTTTCGGAAGTCTGATACTCGAAGCCAATAACTACCCTGGCCTAGGGGAAAAATGCACATACCTTTGTAATCGGGCGAGTTTCTACTTTCAGATGCAATAGGAATTTCTCGAGCTCGTCAATCCGTTCGCGAGATATGGGAGTTTGAAGTTAAGGAATGGTTGAGAAACCATCACAATTTTCGCAATTCTGATGCTAGAAACGAATAACTGGAATGACCTAGGGAAAAAGCACACACAACATTGTAATCGGTCGACTTTCTACTTTCAGATGCAACAGGAAATAATAGAGTTCGTCAATCCGTTCGCGGGATATGGGAGTTTGAAGTTAAGGAATGCTTGAGAAACCATCAAAATTTTCGCAAGTCTGATACTCGAAACAAATAACTACAAAGGCCTAGGAGAAAAATACACATACCTTTGTAATCGGGCGAGTTTCTACTTTCAGATGCATAAGGAATTTCTCGAGCTAGTCAATCCGTTCGCGAGATATGGGAGTTTGAAGTTAAGGAATGGTTGAGAAACCATCAAAATTTTCGCAAGTCTGATACGCGAAACCAATAACTGGAATGGCCTAGGGGAAAAGTACACACATCATTGTAATCGGGCGAGTTTATACTTTCACATGCAACAGGAATTTCTCGAGTTCGTCAATCCGTTCGCGAGATATGGGAGTTCGAAGTTAAGGAATGGTTGAGAAACCATCAAAATTTTCGCAATTCTTATGCTAGAAACGAATAACTGGAATGACCTAGGGGAAAAGTACACACACCATTGTAATCGGTCGAATTTCTACTTTCAGATGCAACAGGAAATAATCGAGTTCGTCAATCCGTTCGCGAGATATGGGAGTTTGAAGTTAAGGAATGCTTGAGAAACCACCAAAATTTTCGCAAGTCTGACACTCGAAACGAATAACTACAAAGCCCTAGGGGTAAAATACACATACCTTTGTAATCGGGCGAGTTTATACTTTCAGATGCAACTGGAATTTCTCGAGCTCGTCATTCCGTTCGCGAGATATGGGAGTTTGAAGTTAAGGAATTGTTGAGAAACCATCAAAATTTTCGCAAGTGTGATACTCGAAACCAATAACTGGAATGGCTTAGGGGAAAAGTACATACACCGTTGTAATGGGGCGAGTTTCTACTTTCAGATGCAACAGGAATTCCTCGAGTTCGTCAATCCGTTCGCGAGATATGGAAGTTTGAAGTTAAGGAATGATTGTGAGACCACCACAATTTTCGGAAGTCTGATACTCGAAACGAATAACTACAAAGGCTTAGGGGAAAAATACACATTCCCTTGTAATCGGGCGAGTTTCTACTTTCAGATGCAACAGGAATTTCTCGAGTTCGTCAATCCGTTCGCGAGATATGGGAGTTTGAAGTTAAGGAATGGTTGAGAAACCATCAAAATTTTCGCAACTGTGATACTCGAAACCAATAACTACAAAGCCCTAGGGGAAAAAAACACATACCTTTGTAATCGGGCGAGTTTATACTTTCAGATGCAACAGGAATTTCTCGAGCTCGTCAATCCGTTCGCGAGATATGGGAGTTTGAAGTTAAGGAACGTTGAGAAACCATCACAATTTTCGCAAGTCTGATACTCGAAACCAATCACTACTGTGGCCTAGGGCAAAAATACACATAGCACTGTAATCGAGCGATTTTCTGCTTTCAGATGCAAGAGGAATTTCTCGAGTTCGTCAATCCGTTCGCGAGATATGGTAGCTTGAAGTTAAGGAATGGTTGGGAAACGATCAAAATTTTCGCAAGTCTGATACTCGAAACCAATAACTACAAAGCCCTAGGGGTAAAATACACATACCTTTGTAATCGGGCGAGTTTATACTTTCAGATGCAACTGGAATTTCTCGAGCTCGTCAATCCGTTCGCGAGATATGGGAGTTTGAAGTTAAGGAATTGTTGAGAAACCATCAAAATTTTCGCAAGTGTGATACTCGAAACCAATAACTGGAATGGCCTAGGGGAAAAGTACATACACCGTTGTAATGGGGCGAGTTTCTACTTTCAGATGCAACAGGAATTCCTCGAGTTCGTCAATCCGTTCGCGATATATGGGAGTTTGAAGTTAAAGAATGGTTGTGAGACCATCACAATTTACGGAAGTCTGATACTCGAAGCCAATAACTACCCTGGCCTAGGGGAAAAATGCACATACCTTTGTAATCGGGCGAGTTTCTACTTTCAGATGCAATAGGAATTTCTCGAGCTCGTCAATCCGTTCGCGAGATATGGGAGTTTGAAGTTAAGGAATGGTTGAGAAACCATCAAAATTTTCGCAATTCTGATGATGGAAACGAATAACTGGAATGATCTAGGGGAAAAGTACACACACCATTGTAATCGGTCGACTTTCTACTTTCACATGCAACAGGAAACAATCGAGTTCGTCAATCCGTTCGCGAGATATGGGAGTTTGAAGTTAAGGAATGCTTGAGAAACCATCAAAATTATCGCAAGTCTGATACTCGAAACCGATAACTACAAAGTCCTTGGAGAAAAATACACATAACTTTGTAATCGGGCGAGTTTCTTGTTTCAGATGCAACAGGAATTTCTCGAGCTCGTCAATCCGTTCGCGAGATATGGGAGTTTGAAGTTAAGGAATGGCTGAGGAACCATCAAAACTTTCGCAAGTCTGATACTCGAAACCAATAACTGCAACGGCCTAGGGGAAAAGTACACACACCATTGTAATCGGGCAAGTTTCTTGTTTCAGATGCAACAGGAATTTCTCGAGTTCGTCAATCCGTTCGCGAGATATGGGAGTTTGAAGTTAAGGAATGGTTGAGGAACCATCACAATTTTCGCAAGTCTGATACTGGAAACCAATAACTACAAAGCCCTAGAGGAAAAATACACATACCTTTGTAATCGGGCGAGTTCGTACTTTCAGATGCAACAGGAATTTCTCGAGCACGTCAATCCGTTCGCGAGATATGGGAGTTTGAAGTTAAGGAACGGTTGAGAAACCATCAAAATTTTTGCAAGTCTGATACTCGAAACCAATAACGACAAAGGCTTAGGGGAAAAATACACATACCGTTGTTATCGGGCGAGTGTCAACTTTCAGGTGCAACAGGAATTTCTCGAGTTCGTCAATCCGTTCGCGAGATATGGGAGTTTGAAGTTAAGGAATGGTTGAGAAACCATCACAATTTTCGAAAGTCTGATACTCGAAACCAATAACTACCATGGCCTAGGGGAAAAATGCAGATACCTTTGTAATCGGGTGAGTTTCTACTTTCAGATGCAATAGGAATTTCTCGAGTTCGCCAATCCGTTCGCGAGATATGGGACTTTGAAATTAAGGAACGGTTGAGAAACCATCAAAATTTTCGCAAGTCTGATACTCGAAACCAATAACGACAAAGGCTTAGGGGAAAAATACACATACCGTTGTTATCGGGCGAGTGTCAACTTTCAGGTGCAACAGGAATTTCTCGAGTTCGTCAATCCGTTCGCGAGATATGGGAGTTTGAAGTTAAGGAATGGTTGAGAAACCATCACAATTTTCGCAAGTCTGATACTCGAAACCAATAACTACCATGGCCTAGGGGAAAAATGCAGATACCTTTGTAATCGGGTGAGTTTCTACTTTCAGATGTAATAGGAATTTCTCGAGTTCGCCAATCCGTTCGCGAGATATGGGACTTTGAAGCTAAGGAATGGTTGAGAAACCATCAGAATTTTCGCAATTCTGATGCTAGAAACGAATAACTGGAATGTCCTAGGGGAAAAGTACACATACGTTTGTAATCGAGCGAGTTTATACTTTCAGATGCAACAGGAATTTCTCGAGTTCGTCCATCCGTTCGCGAGATATGGCGGTTTGAAGTTAAGGAATGGTTGTGAAACCATCAAAATTTTCGCAATTCTGATGCTAGAAACGAATAACTGGAATGACCTAGGGGACAGGTACACACACCATTGTAATCGGACGACTTTCTACTTTCAGATGCAATAGGAAATAATCGAGTTCGTCAATCCGTTCGCGAGATATGGGAGTTTGAAATTAAGGAATGCTTGAGAAGCCATCAAAATTTTCGCAAGTCTGATACTCGAAACCAATAACTACAAAGCCCTAGAGGAAAAATACACATACCTTTGTAATCGGGCGAGTTCATACTTTCAGATGCAACAGGAATTTCTCGAGCTCGTCAATCCGTTCGCGAGATATGGGAGTTTGAAATTAAGGAACGGTTGAGAAACCTTCAAAATTTTCGCAAGTCTGATACTCGAAACCAATAACGACAAAGGCCCAGGGGAAAAATACACATACCTTTGTAATCGGGCGAGTTTCAACTTTCAGGCGCAACAGGAATTTCTCGAGCTCGTCAATCCGTTCGGGAGATATGGGAGTTTGATGTTAAGGAATGGTTGAGGAACCATCAAAATTTTCGCAAGTCTGATACTCGAAACCAATAACTGGAACGGCCTAGGGTAAAAGTGCACACACCATTGTAATCGGTAGACTTTCTACTTTCAGATGCAACAGGAAATAATCGAGTTCGTCAATCCGTTCGCGAGATATGGGAGTCTGAAGTTAAGGCATGGTTGAGAAACCATCACAATTTATGCAAGTCTGATACTCGAAACCAATAACTACCATGGTCTAGGGTAAAAATGCAGATACAATTGTAATCGGTAGACTTTCTACTTTCACATGCAACAGGAAATAATCGAGTTCGTCAATCCGTTCGCGAGATATGGGTGTTTGAAGTTAAGGAATGCTTGAGAAACCACCAAAATTTTCGCACGTCTGATACTCGAAACTAATAACTACAAAGCCCTAGGGGAAAAATACACATACCTTTGCAATCGGGCGAGTTTATACTTTCAGATGCAACAGGAATTTCTCGAGCTCGTCAATCCGTTCGCGAGATATGGGGGTTTGAAGTTAAGGAATGGTTGAGAAACCATCACAATTTTCGAAAGTCTGATACTCGAAACCAATAACTACTATGCCCTAGGAGAAGAATACACATACCTTTGTAATCGGGCGAGTTTCTACTTTCAGATGCAACAGGAATTTCTCGAGTTTGTCATTCCGTTCGCGAGATATGGGAGTTTGATTTTAAGGAATGGTTGAGAAACCATCAAAATTTTCGCAATTCTGATGCTGGAAACGAGTAACTGGAATGACCTAGGGAAAAAGTACACACACGATTGTAATCGGTCGACTTACTACTTTCAGATGCAACAGGAATTTCTCGAGTTCGTCAATCGGTTCGCGAGATATGGGAGTTTGATGTTAAGGAATGGTTGAGAAACCATCAAAATTTTCGCAAGTCTGATACTCGAAACCAATAACTGGAACGGCCTAGGGTAAAAGTACACAGTCCATTGTAATCGGGCTAGTTTCTACGTTCAGATGCAACAGGAATTTCTCGAGTTCGTCAATCCGTGCGCGAGATATGGGAGTTTGAAGTTAAGGAATGGTTGAGAAACCATCAAAATTTTCGCAATTCTGATGCTAGAAACGAATAACTGGCATGGCCTAGGGGACAGGTGCACACACCATTGTAATCGGTAGACCTTCTACTTTCAGATGCAACAGGAAATAATCGAGTTCGTCATTCCGTTCGCGAGATATGGTAGCTTGAATTTCAGGAATGGTTGAGAAACCATCAAAATTTTCGCTGGTCTGATACTCGAAACCAATAATTGGAACGGCCTAGGGGAAAACTACACACACCATTGTAATCGGGCGGGTTTCTACTTTCAGATGCAACAGAAACTTATCGGATTCGGCAATCCGTTCGCGAGATATGTGAGTTTGAATTTAAGGAATGCTTGAGAAACCATCAAAATTTGCGCAAGTCTGATACGCGAAACGAATAACTACAAAGGCCAAGGGGAAAAATACACATACCGATGTAATCGGGCGGGTTTCTACTTCCACAGGCAACAGGAATTTCTCGAGTTCGTCAATCCGTTCGCGAGATATGGGAGTTTGAAATTAAGGAACGGTTGCGAAACCATCACAATTTTCGCAAGTCTGATACTCCAAACCAATAACTACTGTGGCCTAGGGCAAAAATACACATAGCACTGTAATCGAGCGAGTTTCTGCTTTCAGATGCAAGAGGAATTTCTCGAGTTCGTCAATCCGTTCGCGAGATATGGTAGCTTGAAGTTAAGGAATGGTTGGGAAACGATCAAAATTTTCGCAAGTCTGATACTCGAAACCAATAACTACAAAGGCCCAGGGGAAAAATACACATACCTTTGTAATCGGGCGAGTTTCTACTTTCAGATGCAACAGACATTTTTCGGATTCGGCAATCCGTTCGAGAAATATGTGAGTTTGAAGTTAAGGAATGCTTGAGAAACCATCAAAATTTTCGCAAGTCTGATGCTAGAAACGAGTAACTGGAATGACCTAGGGAAAAAGTACACACACGATTGTAATCGGTCGACTTTCTACTTTCAGATGCAACAGGAATTTCTCGAGTTCGTCAATCGGTTCGCGAGATATGGGAGTTTGATGTTAAGGAATGGTTGAGAAACCATCAAAATTTTCGCAAGTCTGATACTCGAAACCAATAACTGGAACGGCCTAGGGTAAAAGTACACCTACCATTGTAATCGGTAGACTTTCTACTTTCAGATGCAACAGGAAATTATCGAGTTCGTCAATCCGTTCGCGAGATATGGGAGTTTGAAGTTAAGGAATGTTTGAGAAACCATCAAAATTTTCGCAAGTCTGAAACTCGAAACCAATAACTACAAAGCCCTAGGGGTAAAATACATATACCTTTGTAATCGGGCGAGTTTATACTTCCAGATTCAACCGGAATTTCTCGAGTTCGTGAAACCTTTCGCGAAATATGGGAGTTTGAAGTTAAGGAATGGTTGAGAAACCATCAAAATTTTCGCAAGTCTGATACTCGAAATCAATAACTACTATGGCCTAGGGCAAAAATACACATACCGTTGTAATCGGACGAGTTTCTGGTTTCAGATGCAACAGGAATTTCTCGAGTTCGTCAATCCGTTCGCGAGATATGGGGGTTTGAAATTAAGGAACGGTTGAGAAACCATCAAAATTTTCGCATGTCTGATACTCGAAACCAATAACTACAAAGGCTAAGGGGAAAAATACACATACCGTTGTAATCGGGAGAGTTTCTTCTTCCAGATGCAACCGAAATTTCTCGTGTTCGTCAATCCGTTCGCGAGATATGGGAGTTTGAAGTTAAGGAATGGTTGAGAAACCGTCACAATTTTCGCTGGTCTGATACTCGAAACCAACAACTGGAATGGCCTAGGGAGAAAGTACACAGTCCATTGTAATCGGGCTAGTTTCTACGTTCAGATGCAACAGGAATTTCTCGAGTTCGTCAATCCGTGCGCGAGATATGGTAGTTTGAAGTTAAGGAATGGTTGAGAAACCATCAAAATTTTCGCAATTCTGATGCTAGAAACGAATAACTGGAATGACCTAGGGGACAGGTACACACACCATTGTAATCGGTAGACTTTCTACTTTCAGATGCAACAGGAAATAATCGAGTTCGGCAATCCGTTCGCGAGATATGTGAGTTTGAAGTTAAGGAATGCTTGAGAAACCATCAAAATTTGCGCAAGTCTGATACGCGAAACGAATAACTACAAAGGCCAAGGGGAAAAATACACATACCGTTGTAATCGGGCGAGTTTCTACTTCCACATGCAACAGGAATTTCTTGAGTTCGTCAATCCGTTCGCGAGGTATGTGAGTTTGAAGTTAAGGAATGGTTGAGAAACCAGCAAAATTTTCCAAGTCTGATACTCGAAACCAATAACTACTATGGCCTAGGGCAAAAATACAGTTACCTTTGTAATCGGGCGGGTTTCTGCTTTCAGATGCAATAGGAAATAATCGAGTTCGTCAATCCGTTCGCGAGATATGGGAGATTGAAGTTAAGGAATGCTTGAGAAACCATCAAAATTTTCGCACGTCTGATACTCGAGACTAATAACTATTATACAAAGCCCTAGGGGAAAAATACACATACCTTTGTAATCCGGCGAGTTTATACTTTCAGGCGCAACAGGAATTTCTCGAGCTCGTCAATCCGTTCGCGAGATATGGGAGTTTGATGTTAAGGAACGGTTGAGAAACCATCAAAATTTTCGCAAGTCTGATACTCGAAATCAATAACCGGAACGGCCTAGGGTAAAAGTATACACACCATTGTAATCGGGCTAGTTTCTACGTTCAGATGCAACAGGAATTTCTCGAGTTCGTCAATCCGTGCGCGAGATATGGGAGTTTGAAGTTAAGGAATGGTTGAGAAACCATCAAAATTTTCGCAATTCTGATGCTAGAAACGAATAACTGGAATGACCTAGGGGACAGGTACACACACCATTGTAATCGGTAGACTTTCTACTTTCAGATGCAACAGGAAATAATCGAGTTCGGCAATCCGTTCGCGAGATATGTGAGTTTGAAGTTAAGGAATGCTTGAGAAACCATCAAAATTTGCGCAAGTCTGATACGCGAAACGAATAACTACAAAGGCCAAGGGGAAAAATACACATACCGTTGTAATCGGGCGAGTTTCTACTTCCACATGCAACAGGAATTTCTTGAGTTCGTCAATCCGTTCGCGAGGTATGTGAGTTTGAAGTTGAGGAATGGTTGAGAAACCATCAAAATTTTCGCAAGTCTGATACTCGAAACCAATAACTGGAATGGCCTAGGGGAAAAATACATATACCGTTGTAATCGGGAGAGTTTCTACTTTCAGATGCAACAGAAACTTATCGGATTCGGCAATCCGTTCGCGAGATATGTGAGTTTGAAGTTAAGGAATGCTTGAGAAACCATCAAAATTTTCGCAAGTCTGATACTCGAAACCAATAACTACAAAGCCCTAGGGGAAAAATACACATACCTTTGTAATCGGGCGAGTTTATACTTTCAGATGCAACAGGAATTTCTCGAGCTCGTCAATCCGTTCGCGAGATATGGGAGTTTGAAGTTAAGGAATGCTTGAGAAACCATCGAAATTTTCGCAAGTCTGATACTCGAAACCAATAACTACAAAGGCCCAGGGGAAAAATACACATACCTTTGTAATCGGGCGAGTTTCTACTTTCAGGCGCAACAGGAATTCCTCGAGCTCGTCAATCCGTTCGCGAGATATGGGGGTTTGAAATTAAGGAACGGTTGAGAAACCATCAAAATTTTCGCAAGTCTGATACTCGGTACCAATAACTACAAAGGCTAAGGGGAAAAATACACATACCGTTCTAATCGGGAGAGTTTCTTCTTCCAGATGCAACCGAAATTTCTCGTGTTCGTCAATCCGTTCGCGAGATATGGGAGTTTGAAGTTGAGAAATGGTTGAGAAACCGTCACAATTTTCGCTGGTCTGATACTCGAAACCAACAACTGGAATGGCCTAGGGAAAAAGTACACACACCATTGTAATCGGGCTAGTTTCTACGTTCAGATGCAACAGGAATTTCTCGAGTTCGTCAATCCGTGCGCGAGATATGGGAGTTTGAAGTTAAGGAATGGTTGAGAAACCATCAAAATTTTCGCAATTCTGATGCTAGAAACGAATAACTGGAATGACCTAGGGGACAGGTACACACACCATTGTAATCGGTAGACTTTCTACTTTCAGATGCAACAGGAAATAATCGAGTTCGGCAATCCGTTCGCGAGATATGTGAGTTTGAAGTTAAGGAATGCTTGAGAAACCATCAAAATTTGCGCAAGTCTGATACGCGAAACGAATAACTACAAAGGCCAAGGGGAAAAATACACATACCGTTGTAATCGGGCGAGTTTCTACTTCCACATGCAACAGGAATTTCTTGAGTTCGTCAATCCGTTCGCGAGGTATGTGAGTTTGAAGTTAAGGAATGGTTGAGAAACCAGCAAAATTTTCCAAGTCTGATACTCGAAACCAATAACTACTATGGCCTAGGGCAAAAATACAGTTACCTTTGTAATCGGGCGGGTTTCTGCTTTCAGATGCAATAGGAAATAATCGAGTTCTTCAATCCGTTCGCGAGATATGGGAGATTGAAGTTAAGGAATGCTTGAGAAACCATCAAAATTTTCGCACGTCTGATACTCGAGACTAATAACTATTATACAAAGCCCTAGGGGAAAAATACACATACCTTTGTAATCCGGCGAGTTTATACTTTCAGGCGCAACAGGAATTTCTCAAGCTCGTCAATCCGTTCGCGAGATATGGGAGTTTGATGTTAAGGAACGGTTGAGAAACCATCAAAATTTTCGCAAGTCTGATACTCGAAATCAATAACCGGAACGGCCTAGGGTAAAAGTATAAACACCATTGTAATCGGGCTAGTTTCTACGTTCAGATGCAACAGGAATTTCTCGAGTTCGTCAATCCGTGCGCGAGATATGGGAGTTTGAAGTTAAGGAATGGTTGAGAAACCATCAAAATTTTCGCAATTCTGATGCTAGAAACGAATAACTGGAATGTCCTAGGGGACAGGTACACACACCATTGTAATCGGTAGACTTTCTACTTTCAGATGCAACAGGAAATAATCGAGTTCGGCAATCCGTTCGCGAGATATGTGAGTTTGAAGTTAAGGAATGCTTGAGAAACCATCAAAATTTGCGCAAGTCTGATACGCGAAACGAATAACTACAAAGGCCAAGGGGAAAAATACACATACCGTTGTAATCGGGCGAGTTTCTACTTCCACATGCAACAGGAATTTCTTGAGTTCGTCAATCCGTTCGCGAGGTATGTGAGTTTGAAGTTAAGGAATGCTTGAGAAACCATCAAAATTTTCGCAAGTCTGAAACTCGAAACCAATAACTACAAAGCCCTAGGGGAAAAATACACATACCTTTGTAATCGGGCGAGTTTATACTTCCAGATTGAACCGGAATTTCTCGAGTTCGTGAATCCTTTCGCGAGATATGGGAGTTTGAAATTAAGGAATGGTTGGGAAACCATCAAAATTTTCGCAAGTCTGATACTCGAAATGAATAACTACTATGGCCTAGGGCAAAAATACACATACCGTTGTAATCGGACGAGTTTCTGGTTTCAGATGCAACAGGAATTTCTCGAGTTCGTCAATCCGTTCGCGAGATATGGGGGTTTGAAATTAAGGAACGGTTGAGAAACCATCAAAATTTTCGCAAGTCTGATACTCGAAACCAATAACTACAAAGGCTAAGGGGAAAATTACACATACCGTTGTAATCGGGAGAGTTTCTTCTTCCAGATGCAACCGAAATTTCTCGTGTTCGTCAATCCGTTCGCGAGATATGGGAGTTTGAATTTAAGGAATGGTAGAGAAACCATCAAAATTTTCGCAAGTAGGATACTCGAAACCAATAACTGGAACGGCCTAGGGTAAAAGTACACACACCATTGTAATCGGGCAAGTTTCTACTCTCAGAGGCGACAGGCACTTCTCGAGTTCGCCAATCCGTTCGCGAGGTATCGGAGTTTGAAGTCAAGGAATGGTTGAGAAACCATCAAAATTTTCGCAAGTCTGATACTCGACACCAATAACTACCATGGCCTAGGGGAAAAATGCACGTACCTTTGTAATCGGGCGAGTTTCTATTTTCAGATGCAACAGGAATTTCTCGAGTTCGTCAATCCGTTCGCGAGATATGGGACTTTGAAGTTAAGGAATGGTTGAGAAACCATCAAAATTTTCGCAATTCTGATGCTAGAATCGAATAACTGCAATGACCTAGGGGAAAAGTACACACACCATTGTAATCGGTAGACTTTCTACTTTCAGATGCAACAGGAAATAATCGAGTTCGTCAATCCGTTCGCGAGATATGGGAGTTTGAAGTTAAGGAATGTTTGAGAAACCATCAAAATTTTCGCAAGTCTGTTACTCGAAATCAATAACTACTATGGCCTAGGGCAAAAATACACATACCGTTGTAATCGGACGAGTTTCTGGCTTCAGATGCAACAGGAATTTCTCGAGATCGTCAATCCGTTCGCGAGATATGGGGGTTTGAAATTAAGGAACGGTTGCGAAACCATCAAAATTTTCGCAAGTCTGATACTCGAAACCAATAACTGGAATGGCCTACGGGAAAAATACATATACCGTTGTAATCGGGAGAGTTTCTACTTTCAGATGCGACAGCAATTTATGGGATTCGGCAATCCGTTCGCGAGATATGTGAGTTTGAAGTTAAGGAATGCTTGAGAAACCATCACAATTTGCGCAAGTCTGATACGCGAAACGACTAAACTACAAAGGCCAAGGGGAAAAGTACTCATACCGTTGTAATCGGTCGAGTTTCTACTTCCACAGGCAACAGGAATGTCTCGAGTTCGACAATCCGTTCGCTTGATATGGGCGTTTGAAATTAAGGAACGGTTGCGAAACCATCAAAATTTTCGCAAGTCTGATACTCGAAACCAATAACTGGAATGTCCTAGGGGAAAAATACATATACCGTTGTAATCGGGAGAGTTTCTACTTTCAGATGCAACAGGAATTTCTCGAGCTCGTCAATCCGTTCGCGAGATATGGGAGTTTGAAGTTAAGGAATGCTTGAGAAACCATCAAAATTTTCGCAAGTCTGATACTCGAAACCAATAACTACAAAGGCCCAGGGGAAAAATACACATACCATTGTAATCGGGCGAGTTTCTACTTTCAGGCGCAACAGGAATTTCTCGAGCTCGTCAATCCGTTCGCGAGATATGGGAGTTTGATGCTAAGGAACGGTTGAGAAACCATCAAAATTTTCGCAATTCTGATACTCGAAACCAATAACTGGAATGGCCTAGGGGAAAAATACATATACCGTTGTAATCGGGAGAGTTTCTACTTTCAGATGCAACAGGAATTTCTCGAGCTCGTCAATCCGTTCGCGAGATATGGGAGTTTGAAGTTAAGGAATGCTTGAGAAACCATCAAAATTTTCGCAAGTCTGATACTCGAAACCAATAACTACAAAGGCCCAGGGGAAAAATACACATACCTTTGTAATCGGGCGAGTTTCTACTTTCAGGCGCTACAGGAATTTCTCGAGCTCGTCAATCCGTTCGCGAGATATTGGAGTTTGATGTTAAGGAACGGTTGAGAAACCATCAAAATTTTCGTAAGTATGATACTCGAAACCAATAACTGGAACGGCCTAGGGTAAAAGTACACACACCATTGTAATCGGTAGACTTTCTACTTTCAGATGCAACAGGAAATAATCGAGTTCGTCAATCCGTTCGCGAGATATAGGAGTTTGAAGTTAAGGAATGCTTGAGAAACCATCAAAATTTTCGCAAGTCTGAAACTCGAAACCAATAACTACAAAGCCCTAGGGGAAAAATACACATACCTTTGTAATCGGGCGAGTTTATACTTCCAGATTCAACCGGAATTTATCGAGTTCGTGAATCCTTTCGTGAGATATGGGAGTTTGAAGTTAAGGAATGGTTGAGAAACCATCAAAATTTTCGCAAGTCTGATACTCGAAATCAATAACTACTATGGCCTAGGGTAAAAATACACATACCGTTGTAATCGGACGAGTTTCTGGTTTCAGATGCAACAGGAATTTCTCGAGTTCGTCAATCCGTGCGCGAGATATGGGAGTTTGAAGTTAAGGAATGGTTGAGAAACCATCAAAATTTTCGCAGTTCTGATGCTAGAAACGAATAATTGGAATGACCTAGCGGAAAAGTACAAACACCACTGTAATCGGTAGGCCTTCTACTTTCAGATGCAACAGGAAATAATCGAGTTCGTCAATCCGGTCGCGAGATATGGGAATTTGAAGTTAAGGAATGGTTGAGAAACCATCACAATTTTCGCAATTCTGATGCTAGAAACGAATAACTGGAATGACCTAGGGTAAAAGTACACACACCATTGTAATCGGTAGACTTTCTACTTTCAGATGCAACAGGAAATAATCGAGTTCGTCAATCCGTTCGCGAGATATAGGAGTTTGAAGTTAAGGAATGCTTGAGAAACCATCAAAATTTTCGCAAGTCTGAAACTCGAAACCAATAACTACAAAGCCCTAGGGGAAAAATACACATACCTTTGTAATCGGGCGAGTTTATACTTCCAGATTCAACCGGAATTTATCGAGTTCGTGAATCCTTTCGCGAGATATGGGAGTTTGAAGTTAAGGAATGCTTGAGAAACCATCAAAATTTTCGCAAGTCTGATACTCGAAACTAATAACTACAAAGCCCTAGGGGAAAAATACACATACCTTTGTAATCGGGCGAGTTTATACTTTCAGATGCAACAGGAATTTCTCGAGCTCGTCAATCCGTTCGCGAGATATGGGAGTTTGAAGTTAAGGAATTGTAGAGAAACTATCAAAATTTTCGCAAGTAGGATACTCGAAACCAATAACTGGAACGGCCTAGGATAAAAGTACACACACCATTGTAATCGGGCAAGTTTCTACTCTCAGAGGCGACAGGCACTTCTCGAGTTCGCCAATCCGTTCGCGAGGTATCGGAGTTTGAAGTTAAGGAATGGTTGAGAAACCATCAAAATTTTCGCAAATCTGATACTCGAAACCAATAACTGGAATGGCCTAGGGGAAAAATACATATACCGTTGTAATCGGGAGAGTTTCTGCTTTCAGATGCAAGAGGAATTTATCGAGTTCGTCAATCCGTTCGCGAGACATGGGAGTTTGAAGTTAAGGAATGGTTGAGAAACCATCAAAATTTTCGCAAGTCTGATACTGGAAACCAATAACTGGAATGGCCTAGGGGATAAGTAAACACACCATTGTAATCGGGCGAGTTTCTACTTTCAGATGCAACAGGAATTTCTCGAGTTCGTCATTCCGTTCGCGAGATATGGTAGCTTGAATTTCAGGAATGGTTGAGAAACCATCAAAATTTTCGTTGGTCTGATACTCGAAACCAATAATTGGAACGGCCTAGGGGAAAAGTACACACGCCATTGTAATCGGGCGGGTTTCTACATTCAGATGCAACAGGAATTTCTCGAGTTCGTCAATCCGTTCGCGAGATATGGGAGTTTGAAGTTAAGGAATGGTTGAGAAATTATCAAAATTTTCGCAATTCGGCTGCTGGAAACGAATAATTGGAATGACCTAGGGGAAAAGTACAAACACCACTGTAATCGGTAGGCTTTCTACTTTCAGATGCAACAGGAAATAATCGAGTTCGTCAATCCGGTCGCGAGATATGGGAATTTGAAGTTAAGGAATGCTTGAGAAACCATCAAAATTTTCGCAAGTCTGATACTCGAAACCAATAACTACAAAGGCCCAGGGGAAAAATACACATACCTTTGTAATCGGGCGAGTTTCTACTTTCAGGCGCAACAGGAATTTCTCGAGCTCGTCAATCCGTTCGCGAGATATGGGAGTTTGAAATTAAGGAACGGTTGTGAAACCATCAAAATTTTCGCAAGTCTGATACTCGAAACCAATAACTACAAAGGCTAAGGGGAAAATTACACATACCGTTGTAATCGGGAGAGTTTCTTCTTCCAGATGCAACCGAAATTTCTCGTGTTCGTCAATCCGTTCGCGAGATATGGGAGTTTGAATTTAAGGAATGGTTGAGAAACCGTCACAATTTTCGCTGGTCTGATACTCGAAACTAACAACTGGAATGGCCTAGGGAAAAAGTACACACACCATTGTAATCGGGCTAGTTTCTATGTTCAGATGCAACAGGAATTTCTCGATTTCGTCAATCCGTACGCAAGATATGGGAGTTTGAAGTTAAGGAATGGTTGAGAAACCATCAAAATTTTCGCAGTTCTGATGCTAGAAACGAATAACTGGAATGACCTAAGGAACAGGTACACACACCATTGTAATCGGTAGACTTTCTACTTTCACATGCGACAGGAAATAATCGAGTTCGTCAATCCGTTCGCGAGATAAGGGAGTTTGAAGTTAAGGAATACTTGAGAAACCATCAAAATATTCGCAAGTCTGATACTCGAAACTAATAACTACAAAGCCCTAGGGGAAAAGTACACATACCTTTGTAATCGGGCGAGTTTATACTTTCAGATGCAACAGGAATTTCTCGAGCTCGTCAATCCGTTCGCGAGATATGGGAGTTTGAAGTTAAGGAATGGTAGAGAAACCATCAAAATTTTCGCAATTCTGATGCTAGAATCGAATAACTGCAATGACCTAGGGGAAAAGTACACACACCATTGTAATCGGTAGACTTTCTACTTTCAGATGCAACAGGAAATAATCGAGTTCGTCAATCCGGTCGCGAGATATGGGAATTTGAAGTTAAGGAATGGTTGAGAAACCATCACAATTTTCGCAATTCTGATGCTAGAAACGAATAACTGGAATGACCTAGGGTAAAAGTACACACACCATTGTAATCGGTAGACTTTCTACTTTCAGATGCAACAGGAAATAATCGAGTTCGTCAATCCGTTCGCGAGATATAGGAGTTTGAAGTTAAGGAATGCTTGAGAAACCATCAAAATTTTCGCAAGTCTGAAACTCGAAACCAATAACTACAAAGCCCTAGGGGAAAAATACACATACCTTTGTAATCGGGCGAGTTTATACTTCCAGATTCAACCGGAATTTATCGAGTTCGTGAATCCTTTCGCGAGATATGGGAGTTTGAAGTTAAGGAATGCTTGAGAAACCATCAAAATTTTCGCAAGTCTGATACTCGAAACTAATAACTACAAAGCCCTAGGGGAAAAATACACATACCTTTGTAATCGGGCGAGTTTATACTTTCAGATGCAACAGGAATTTCTCGAGCTCGTCAATCCGTTCGCGAGATATGGGAGTTTGAAGTTAAGGAATGGTAGAGAAACTATCAAAATTTTCGCAAGTAGGATACTCGAAACCAATAACTGGAACGGCCTAGGATAAAAGTACACACACCATTGTAATCGGGCAAGTTTCTACTCTCAGAGGCGACAGGCACTTCTCGAGTTCGCCAATCCGTTCGCGAGGTATCGGAGTTTGAAGTTAAGGAATGGTTGAGAAACCATCAAAATTTTCGCAAGTCTGATACTCGAAACCAATAACTGGAATGGCCTAGGGGAAAAATACATATACCGTTGTAATCGGGAGAGTTTCTGCTTTCAGATGCAAGAGGAATTTATCGAGTTCGTCAATCCGTTCGCGAGACATGGGAGTTTGAAGTTAAGGAATGGTTGAGAAACCATCAAAATTTTCGCAAGTCTGATACTGGAAACCAATAACTGGAATGGCCTAGGGGATAAGTAAACACACCATTGTAATCGGGCGAGTTTCTACTTTCAGATGCAACAGGAATTTCTCGAGTTCGTCATTCCGTTCGCGAGATATGGTAGCTTGAATTTCAGGAATGGTTGAGAAACCATCAAAATTTTCGTTGGTCTGATACTCGAAACCAATAATTGGAACGGCCTAGGGGAAAAGTACACACGCCATTGTAATCGGGCGGGTTTCTACATTCAGATGCAACAGGAATTTCTCGAGTTCGTCAATCCGTTCGCGAGATATGGGAGTTTGAAGTTAAGGAATGGTTGAGAAATTATCAAAATTTTCGCAATTCGGCTGCTAGAAACGAATAATTGGAATGACCTAGGGGAAAAGTACAAACACCACTGTAATCGGTAGGCTTTCTACTTTCAGATGCAACAGGAAATAATCGAGTTCGTCAATCCGGTCGCGAGATATGGGAATTTGAAGTTAAGGAATGGTTGAGAAACCATCACAATTTTCGCAATTCTGATGCTAGAAACGAATAACTGGAATGACCTAGGGAAAAAGTACACACACCATTCTAATCGGTCGACTTTCTACTTTCAGATGCAACAGGAAATAATCGAATTCGTCAATCCGTTCGCGAGATATGAGAGTTTGAAGTTAAGGAATGCTTGAGAAACCATCAAAATTTTCGCAAGTCTGATACTCGAAACCAATAATTGGAACGGCCTAGGGGAAAAGTACACACACCACTGTAATCGGTCGACTTTCTACTTTCAGATGCAACAGGAAATAATCGAGTTCGTCATTCCGTTCGCGAGATATGGGAGTTTGAAGTTAAGGAATGGTTGAGAAACCATCACAATTTTCGCAAGTCTGATACTCGAAACCAATAACTACTATGGCCTAGGGCAAAAATACGCATACCGTTGTAATCGGAAGGGTCTCTGCTTTCAGGTGCAACAGGAATTTCTCGAGTTCGTCAATCCGTTCGCGAGATATGGGAATTTGAAATTAAGGAACGGTTGAGAATCCATCAAAATTTTCGCAAGTCTGACACTCGAAACCAATAACTGGAATGGCCTAGGGGAAAAATACACATACCGTTGTAATCGGGAGAGTTTCTACTTTCAGATGCAACAGAAACTTTTCGGATTCGGCTATCCGTTCGCGAGATATGTGAGTTTGAAGTTAAGGAATGCTTGAGAAACCTTCAAAATTTGCGCAAGTCTGATACGCGAAACCAATAACTACAAAGGCCTAGGGGAAAAATACACATACCTTTGTAATCGGGCGAACTTCTACTTTCAGATGCAACAGGAATTTCTCAAGTTCGTCAATCCGTTCGCGAGATATGGGAGTTTGAAGTTAAGGAATGGTTGGGAAACCATCAAAATTTTCGCAAGTCTGATACTCGAAACCAATAACTACAATAGCCTTCGGGAAAAATACACATACCCTTGTAATCGGGAGAGTTTCTACTTTCAGATGCAACAGAAACTTTTCGGATTCGGCAAGTCGTTCGCGAGATATGTGAGCTTGAAGTTAAGGAATGCTTGAGAAACCATCAAAATTTTCGCTGGTCTGATACTCGAAACCACTAACTGGAATGGCCTAGGGGCAAAGTACACACACCATTGTAATCGGGCGTGTTTCTACTTTCAGATGCAACAGGAATTTCTCGAGTTCGTCAATCCGTTCGCGAGATATGTGAGTTTGAAGTTAAGGAATGGTTGAGAAACCATAAAAATTTTCCAAGTCTGATACTCGAAACCATTAACTACTATGGCCTAGGGCAAAAATACAGATACCTTTGTAATCGGGCTGGTTTCTGCTTCCAGATGCAATAGGAAATTCTCGAGTTCGTCAATCCGTTCGCGAGACATGGGAGTTTGAAATTAAAGAAGGGTTGAGAAATCATCAAAATTTTCGTAAGTCTGATACTCGAAACCAATAACTACTATGGCCTACGGCAAATTACACATACCGTTGTAATCGGAAGAGTCTCTGCTTTCAGATGCAACAAGAATTTCTCGAGTTCGTCAATCCGTTCGCGAGATATGGGAGTTTGAAGTTAAGGAATGGTTGAGAAACCATCAAAATTTTCGCAAGTCTGATACTCGAAACCAACAACTACAAAGGCTTGGGGGAAAAATTCACATACCGTTGTAATCGGGAGAGTTTCTACTTTCAGATGCAACAGAAATTTTTCGGATTCGTCAATGCGTTCGCGAAATAACGGAGTTTGGAGTTAAGAGATGGTTGAGAAACCATCAAAATTTTCGCTGGTCTGATACTCGAAACCAATAATTGGAACGGCCTAGGGGAAAAGTACACACCATTGTAATCGGGCGGGTTTCTACATTCAGATGCAACAGGAATTTCTCGAGTTCGTCAATCCGTTCGCGAGATATGTGGGTTTGAAGTTAAGGAATGGTTGAGAAACCATCCAAATTTTCGCAAGTCTGATACTCGAAACCAACAACTACAAATGCGTAGGGGAAAAATACGCATACCGTTGTAATCGGGAGAGTTTCTACTTTCAGATGCAGGAGAAATTTTTCGGATTCGTCAATTCGTTCGCGAAATATCGGAGTTTGGAGTTAAGAGATGGTTGAGAAACCATCAAAATTTTCGCAATTCTGATGCTAGATACGAAAAACTGGAATGGCCTAGGGGAAAAGTACACAAACCATTGTAACCGGGCGAGTTTCTACTTCCAGATGCAACCGGAATTTCTTGAGTTCGTCAATCCGTTTGCGAGATATGTGAGTTTGAAGTTAAGGAATGGTTGAGAAACCATCAAAATTTTCCAAGTCTGATACTGGAAATCAATAACTACTACGGCCTAGGGCAAAAATACACATACCGTTGTATTCGGGCGAGTTTCTGCTTTCAGATGCAATAGGAAATTCTCGAGTGCGTCAATCCGTTCGCGAGATATGGGAGTTTGAAGTTAAGGAATGGTTGAGAAACCATCAAAATTTTCGCATGTGTGATACTCGAAACCAATAACTGGAATGGCCTAGGGGAAAAGTACACACACCATTGTAATGGGGCGAGTTTCTACTTTCAGATGCAACAGGAATTTCTCGAGTTCGTCAATCCGTTCGCGAGATATGGGAGTTTGAAGTTAAGGAATGCTTAAGAAACCATCAAAATTTTCGCAAGTCTGATACTCGAAACCAACAACTACAAAGGCCTAGGGGAAAAATACACATACCTTTGTAATCAGGCGAGTCTCTACTTTCAGATGCAACAGGAATTTCTCGAGCACGTCAATCCGTTCGCGAGATATGGTAGTTTGAAGTTAAGGAATGGTTGGGAAACCATCAAAATTTTCGCAATTCTGATGCTTGAAACGAATAACTGGAATGACCTAGGGGAAAAGTGCACACACCGTTGTAATCGGACGACTTTCTACTTTCAGATGCAACAGGAAACAATCCAGTTCGTCAATCCGTTCGCGAGATATGGGAGTTTGAAGTTAAGGAATAATTGAGAAACCATCAAAATTTTCGCAAGTCTGATATTCGAAACCAATAACTACAATGGCCTAGGGCAAAAATACACATACCGTTGTAATCGTGCGAGTTTTTGCTTTCAGATGCAATAGGAAATTCTCGAGTTCTTCGATCCGTGCGCGAGATATGGGAGTTTGAAGTTAAGGAATGGTTGTGAAACCATCAATATTTTCGCAAGTCTGATACTCGAAACCAACAACTACAAATGCTTAGGGGAAAAATACGCATACCGTTGTAATCGGGAGAGTTTCTACTTTCAGATGCAGGAGAAATTTTTCGGATTCGTCAATTCGTTCGCGAAATATCGGAGTTTGGAGTTAAGAGATGGTTGAGAAACCATCAAAATTTTCGCAATTCTGATGCTAGATACGAAAAACTGGAATGGCCTAGGGGAAAAGTACACAAACCATTGTAACCGGGCGAGTTTCTACTTCCAGATGCAACCGGAATTTCTTGAGTTCGTCAATCCGTTTGCGAGATATGTGAGTTTGAAGTTAAGGAATGGTTGAGAAACCATCAAAATTTTCCAAGTCTGATACTGGAAATCAATAACTACTATGGCCTAGGGCAAAAATACACATACCGTTGTAATCGGGAGAGTTTCTTCTTCCAGATGCAACCGGAATTTCTCGTGTTCGTCAATCCGTTCGCGAGATATGGGAGTTTGAAATTAAGGAATGGTTGAGAAACCATCACAATTTACGCAAGTCTGATACTCGAAACCAATAACTACTATGGCCTAGGAGAAAAATACACATTCCTTTTTAATCGGGCGAGTTTCTACTTTCAGATGCAACAGGAATTTCTCGAGTTCGTCAATCCGTTCGCGAGATATGGGAGTTTGAAGTTAAGGAATGCTTAAGAAACCATCAAAATTTTCGCAAGTCTGATACTCGAAACCAATAACTACAAAGGCCTAGGGGAAAAATACACATACCTTTGTAATCAGGCGAGTCTCTACTTTCAGATGCAACAGGAATTTCTCGAGCACGTCAATCCGTTCGCGAGATATGGTAGTTTGAAGTTAAGGAATGGTTGGGAAACCATCAAAATTTTCGCAATTCTGATGCTAGAAACGAATAACTGGAATGACCTAGGGGAAAAGTGCACACACCGTTGCAATCGGACGACTTTCTACTTTCAGATGCAACAGGAAACAATCCAGTTCGTCAATCCGTTCGCGAGATATGGGAGTTTGAAGTTAAGGAATCGTTCAGAAACAATCAAAAATTTCGCAAGTCTGATACACGAAATCAATAACTGGAATGGCCTAGGGGAAAAGTACACACACCATTGTAATCGGACGACTTTCTACTTTCAGATGCAACAGGAAATAATCCAGTTCGTCAATCCGTTCGCGAGATATGGGTAGTTTGAAGTTAAGGAATAATTGAGAAACCATCAAAATTTTCGAAAGTCTCATACTCGAAACCAATAACTACAAAGGCTTAGGGGAAATATACACATACCGTTGTAATCGGGAGAGTTTCTTCTTCCAGATGCAACCGAAATTTCTCGTGTTCGTCAATCCGTGCGCGAGTTATGGGAGTTTGAATTTAAGGAATGGTTGAGAAACCATCAATATTTTCGCAAGTCTGATACTCGAAACCAATAACTACTATGGCCTAGGAGAAAAATACACATACCTTTGTAATCGGGCGAGTTTCTACTTTCAGATGCAACAGGAATTTCTCGAGTTCGTCAATCCGTTCGCGAGATATGGGAGTTTGAAGTTAAGGAATTGTTGAGAAACCATCAAAATTTTCGCAAGTCTGATACTCGAAACCAATAACCACAAAGGCCTAGGGGAAAAATACACATACCGTTGTAATCGGGCGAGTTTCCACTTTCAGATGCAACAGGAATTTCTCGAGCACGTCAATCCGTTCGCGAGATATGGGAGTTTGAAGTTAAGGAATGGTTGAGAGACTATCAAAATTTTCGCAATTCTGATGCTGGAAACGAATAACTGGAATGACCTAGGGGAAAAGTACACACACCATTGTAATCGGACGACTTTCTACTTTCAGATGCAACAGGAAATAATCCAGTTCGTCAATCCGTTCGCGAGATATGGGAGTTTGAAGTTAAGGAATAATTGAGAAACCATCAAAATTTTCGAAAGTCTGATACTCGAAAACAATAACTACTATGGCCTAGGGCAAAAATACACATACCGTTGTAATCGGGAGAGTTTCTTCTTCCAGATGCAACCGGAATTTCTCGTGTTCGTCAATCCGTTCGCGAGATATGGGAGTTTGAAATTAAGGAATGGTTGAGAAACCATCACAATTTACGCAAGTCTGATACTCGAAACCAATAACTACTATGGCCTAGGAGGAAAATACACATTCCTTTTTAATCGGGCGAGTTTCTACTTTCAGATGCAACAGGAATTTCTCGAGTTCGTCAATCCGTTCGCGAGATATGGGAGTTTGAAGTTAAGGAATGGTTGAGAAACCATCAAAATTTTCGCAAGTGTGTTACTCGAAACCAATAACTGGAATGGCCTAGGGGAAAAGTACACACACCGTTGTAATGGGGCGAGTTTCTACTTTCAGATGCAACAGGAATATCTCAGGTTCGTCAATCCGTTCGCGAGATATGGGAGTTTGAAGTTAAGGAATGGTTGAGAAACCATCAAAAATTTAGCAAGTCTGATACTCGAAACCAATAACTACTATGGCCTAGGGCAAAAATACACATACCGTTGTATTCGGGCGACTTTCGGCTTTCAGATGCAACAGGAATTTCTCGTGTTCGTCAATCCGTTCACGAGATATGGGAGTTTGAAGTTAAGGAATCGTTCAGAAACAATCAAAAATTTCGCAAGTCTGATACACGAAATCAATAACTGGAATGGCCTAGGGGAAAAGTACACACACCATTGTAATCGGGCGAGTTTCTACTTTCAGATGCAACAGGAAACAATCCAGTTCGTCAATCCGTTCGCGAGATATGGGAGTTTGAAGTTAAGGAATAATTGAGAAACCATCAAAATTTTCGCAAGTCTGATATTCGAAACCAATAACTACAATGGCCCAGGGCAAAAATACACATACCGTTGTAATCGTGCGAGTTTTTGCTTTCAGATGCAATAGGAAATTCTCGAGTTCTTCGATCCGTGCGCGAGATATGGGAGTTTGAAGTTAAGGAATGGTTGAGAAACCATCAATATTTTCGCAAGTCTGATACTCGAAACCAATAACCACAAAGGCCTAGGGGAAAAATACACATACCGTTGTAATCGGGCGAGTTTCTACTTTCAGATGCAACAGGAATTTCTCGAGCACGTCAATCCGTTCGCGAGATATGGGAGTTTGAAGTTAAGGAATGGTTGAGAGACTATCAAAATTTTCGCAATTCTGTTACTCGAAACCAATAACTGGAATGGCCTAGGGGAAAAGTACACACACCGTTGTAATGGGGCGAGTTTCTACTTTCAGATGCAACAGGAATATCTCGGGTTCGTCAATCCGTTCGCGAGATATGGGAGTTTGAAGTTAAGGAATGGTTGAGAAACCATAAAAATTTTCGCAAGTCTGATACTCGAAACCAATAACTACTATGGCCTAGGGCAAAAATGCACATACCTTTGGAATCGGGCGAGTTTCTACTTTCAGATGCAATAGGATATTCTCGAGTTCTTCGATCCGTTGGCGAGATATGGGAGTTTGAGGTTAAGGAATGGTTGAGAAACCATCAAAATATTCGCAAGTCTGTTACTCGAAACCAATAACTGGAATGGCCCAGGGTAAAAGTACACACACCGTTGTAGTGGGGCGAGTTTCTACTTTCAGATGCAACAGGAAATTCTCGAGTTCGTCAATCCGTTCGCGAGATATGGGAGTTTGAAGTTAAGGAATGGTTGAGAAACAATCAAAATTTTCGCAATTCTGATGCTGGAAACGAATAACTGGAATGACCTAGGGGAAAAGTACACACACCATTGTAATCGGACGACTTTCTACTTTCAGATGCAACAGGAAATAATCCAGTTCGTCAATCCGTTCGCGAGATATGGGTAGTTTGAAGTTAAGGAATAATTGAGAAACCATCAAAATTTTCGAAAGTCTCATACTCGAAACCAATAACTACTATGGCCTAGGGCAAAAATACACATGCCGTTGTAATCGGACGAGTTTCTGGTTTCAGATGCAACAGGAATTTATCGAGTTCGTAAACCCGTTCGCGAGATATGGGAGTTTGAAATTAGGGAACGGTTGAGAAACCATCAAAATTTTCGCAAGTCTGTTACTCGAAACCAATAACTACAAAGGCTTAGGGGAAAAATACACATACCGTTGTAATCGGGAGAGTTTCTTCTTCCAGATGCAACCGGAATTTCTCGAGTTCGTCAATCCGTTCGCGAGATATGGGAGTTTGAAGTTAAGGAATGGTTGAGAAACCATCAATATTTTCGCAAGTCTGATACTCGAAACCAATAACTACTATGGCCTAGGGCAAAAATACACATACCGTTGTAATCGGACGAGTTTCTGGTTTCAGATGCAACAGGAATTTTTCGAGTTCGTAAACCCGTTCGCGAGATATGGGAGTTTGAAATTAAGGAACGGTTGAGAAACCATCAAAATTTTCGCAAGTCTGATACTCGAAACCAATAACTACAAAGGCTTAGGGGAAATATACACATACCGTTGTAATCGGGAGAGTTTCTTCTTCCAGATGCAACCGAAATTTCTCGTGTTCGTCAATCCGTGCGCGAGTTATGGGAGTTTGAAGTTAAGGAATGGTTGAGAAACAATCAATATTTTCGCAAGTCTGATACTCGAAACCAATAACTACTATGGCCTAGGAGAAAAATACACATACCTTTGTAATCGGGCGAGTTTCTACTTTCAGATGCAACAGGAATTTCTCGAGTTCGTCAATCCGTTCGCGAGATATGGGGGTTTGAAGTTAAGGAATTGTTGAGAAACCATCAAAATTTTCGCAAGTCTGATACTCGAAACCAATAACCACAAAGGCCTAGGGGAAAAATACACATACCGTTGTAATCGGGCGAGTTTCTACTTTCAGATGCAACAGGAATTTCTCGAGCACGTCAATCCGTTCGCGAGATATGGGAGTTTGAAGTTAAGGAATGGTTGAGAGACTATCAAAATTTTCGCAATTCTGATGCTGGAAACGAATAACTGGAATGACCTAGGGGAAAAGTACACACACCATTGTAATCGGACGACTTTCTACTTTCAGATGCAACAGGAAATAATCCAGTTCGTCAATCCGTTCGCGAGATATGGGAGTTTGAAGTTAAGGAATAATTGAGAAACCATCAAAATTTTCGAAAGTCTGATACTCGAAAACAATAACTACTATGGCCTAGGGCAAAAATACACATACCGTTGTAATCGGGAGAGTTTCTTCTTCCAGATGCAACCGGAATTTCTCGTGTTCGTCAATCCGTTCGCGAGATATGGGAGTTTGAAATTAAGGAATGGTTGAGAAACCATCACAATTTACGCAAGTCTGATACTCGAAACCAATAACTACTATGGCCTAGGAGAAAAATACACATTCCTTTTTAATCGGGCGAGTTTCTACTTTCAGATGCAACAGGAATTTCTCGAGTTCGTCAATCCGTTCGCGAGATATGGGAGTTTGAAGTTAAGGAATGCTTAAGAAACCATCAAAATTTTCGCAAGTCTGATACTCGAAACCAATAACTACAAAGGCCTAGGGGAAAAATACACATACCTTTGTTATCAGGCGAGTCTCTACTTTCAGATGCAACAGGAATTTCTCGAGCACGTCAATCCGTTCGCGAGATATGGTAGTTTGAAGTTAAGGAATGGTTGGGAAACCATCAAAATTTTCGCAATTCTGATGCTAGAAACGAATAACTGGAATGACCTAGGGGAAAAGTGCACACACCGTTGTAATCGGACGACTTTCTACTTTCAGATGCAACAGGAAACAATCCAGTTCGTCAATCCGTTCGCGAGATATGGGAGTTTGAAGTTAAGGAATAATTGAGAAACCATCAAAATTTTCGCAAGTCTGATATTCGAAACCAATAACTACAATGGCCTAGGGCAAAAATACACATACCGTTGTAATCGTGCGAGTTTTTGCTTTCAGATGCAATAGGAAATTCTCGAGTTCTTCGATCCGTGCGCGAGATATGGGAGTTTGAAGTTAAGGAATGGTTGAGAAACCATCAATATTTTCGCAAGTCTGATACTCGAAACCAATAACTACTATGGCCTAGGGCAAAAATACACATACCGTTGTAATAGGACGAGTTTCTGGTTTCAGATGCAACAGGAATTTATCGAGTTCGTAAACCCGTTCGCGAGATATGGGAGTTTGAAATTAAGGAACGGTTGAGAAACCATCAAAATTTTCGCAAGTCTGATACTCGAAACCAATAACTACAAAGGCTTAGGGGAAATATACACATACCGTTGTAATCGGGAGAGTTTCTTCTTCCAGATGCAACCGAAATTTCTCGTGTTCGTCAATCCGTGCGCGAGTTATGGGAGTTTGAATTTAAGGAATGGTTGAGAAACCATCAATATTTTCGCAAGTCTGATACTCGAAACCAATAACTACTATGGCCTAGGAGAAAAATACACATTCCTTTGTAATCGGGCGAGTTTCTACTTTCAGATGCAACAGGAATTTCTCGAGTTCGTCAATCCGTTCGCGAGATATGGGAGTTTGAAGTTAAGGAATTGTTGAGAAACCATCAAAATTTTCGCAAGTCTGATACTCGAAACCAATAACTGGAATGGCCCAGGGGAAAAGTACACACACCGTTGTAGTGGGGCGAGTTTCTACTTTCAGATGCAACAGGAATTTCTCGAGTTCGTCAATCCGTTCGCGAGATATGGGAGTTTGAAGTTAAGGAATGGTTGAGAAACAATCAAAATTTTCGCAATTCTGATGCTGGAAACGAATAACTGGAATGACCTAGGGGAAAAGTACACACACCATTGTAATCGGACGACTTTCTACTTTCAGATGCAACAGGAAATAATCCAGTTCGTCAATCCGTTCGCGAGATATGGGTAGTTTGAAGTTAAGGAATAATTGAGAAACCATCAAAATTTTCGAAAGTCTGATACTCGAAAACAATAACTACTATGGCCTAGGGCAAAAATGCACATACCGTTGTAATCGGGAGAGTTTCTTCTTCCAGATGCAACCGGAATTTCTCGTGTTCGTCAATCCGTTCGCGAGATATGGGAGTTGGAAATTAAGGAATGGTTGAGAAACCATCAAAATTTACGCAAGTCTGATACTCGAAACAAATAACTACTATGGCCTAGGAGAAAAATACACATTCCTTTGTAATCGGGCGAGTTTCTACTTTCAGATGCAACAGGAATTTCTCGAGTTCGTCAATCCGTTCGCGAGATATGGGAGTTTGAAGTTAAGGAATTGTTGAGAAACCATCAAAATTTTCGCAAGTCTGATACTCGAAACCAATAAGTACTATGGCCTAGGAGAAAAATACACACACCGTTGTAATGGGGCGAGTTTCTACTTTCAGATGCAACAGGAATTTCTCGAGTTCGTCAATCCGTTCGCGAGATATGGGAGTTTGAAGTTAAGGAATGGTTGAGAAACCACCAAAATTTTCGCAAGTCTGTTACTCGAAACCAATAACTGGAATGGCCTAGGGGAAAAGTACACACACCGTTGTAATGGGGCGAGTTTCTACTTTCAGATGCAACAGGAATATCTCGGGTTCGTCAATCCGTTCGCGAGATATGGGAGTTTGAAGTTAAGGAATGGTTGAGAAACCATAAAAATTTTCGCAAGTCTGATACTCGAAACCAATAACTACTATGGCCTAGGGCAAAAATACACATACCTTTGGAATCGGGCGAGTTTCTACTTTCAGATGCAATAGGATATTCTCGAGTTCTTCGATCCGTTGGCGAGATATGGGAGCTTGAAGTTAAGGAATGGTTGAGAAACCATCAAAATATTCGCAAGTCTGTTACTCGAAACCAATAACTGGAATGGCCCAGGGGAAAAGTACACACACCGTTGTAGTGGGGCGAGTTTCTACTTTCAGATGCAACAGGAATTTCTCGAGTTCGTCAATCCGTTCGCGAGATATGGGAGTTTGAAGTTAAGGAATGGTTGAGAAACAATCAAAATTTTCGCAATTCTGATGCTGGAAACGAATAACTGGAATGACCTAGGGGAAAAGTACACACACCATTGTAATCGGACGACTTTCTACTTTCAGATGCAACAGGAAATAATCCAGTTCGTCAATCCGTTCGCGAGATATGGGTAGTTTGAAGTTAAGGAATAATTGAGAAACCATCAAAATTTTCGAAAGTCTCATACTCGAAACCAATAACTACTATGGCCTAGGGCAAAAATACACATGCCGTTGTAATCGGACGAGTTTCTGGTTTCAGATGCAACAGGAATTTATCGAGTTCGTAAACCCGTTCGCGAGATGTGGGAGTTTGAAATTAAGGAACGGTTGAGAAACCATCAAAATTTTCGCAAGTCTGTTACTCGAAACCAATAACTACAAAGGCTTAGGGGAAAAATACACATACCGTTGTAATCGGGAGAGTTTCTTCTTCCAGATGCAACCGGAATTTCTCGAGTTCGTCAATCCGTTCGCGAGATATGGGAGTTTGAAGTTAAGGAATGGTTGAGAAACCATCAAAAATTTAGCAAGTCTGATACTCGAAGCCAATAACTACTATGGCCTAGGGCAAAAATACACATACCGTTGTATTCGGGCGACTTTCTGCTTTCAGATGCAACAGGAATTTCTCGTGTTCGTCAATCCGTTCACGAGATATGGGAGTTTGAAGTTAAGGAATCGTTGAGAAACAATCAAAAATTTCGCAAGTCTGATACACGAAATCAATAACTGGAATGGCCTAGGGGAAAAGTACACACACCATTGTAAGCGGGCGAGTTTCTACTTTCAGATGCAACAGGAAACAATCCAGTTCGTCAATCCGTTCGCGAGATATGGGAGTTTGAAGTTAAGGAATAATTGAGAAACCATCAAAATTTTCGCAAGTCTGATATTCGAAACCAATAACTACAATGGCCCAGGGCAAAAATACACATACCGTTGTAATCGTGCGAGTTTTTGCTTTCCGATGCAATAGGAAATTCTCGAGTTCTTCGATCCGTGCGCGAGATATGGGAGTTTGAAGTTAAGGAATGGTTGAGAAACCATCAATATTTTCGCAAGTCTGATACTCGAAACCAATAAGTACTATGGCCTAGGAGAAAAATACACACACCGTTGTAATGGGGCGAGTTTCCACTTTCAGATGCAACAGGAATTTCTCGAGTTCGTCAATCCGTTCGCGAGATATGGGAGTTCGAAGTTAAGGAATGGTTGAGAAACCATCAAAATTTTCGCAAGTCTGTTACTCGAAACCAATAACTGGAATGGCCTAGGGGAAAAGTACACACACCGTTGTAATGGGGCGAGTTTCTACTTTCAGATGCAACAGGAATATCTCGGGTTCGTCAATCCGTTCGCGAGATATGGGAGTTTGAAGTTAAGGAATGGTTGAGAAACCATAAAAATTTTCGCAAGTCTGATACTCGAAACCAATAACTACTATGGCCTAGGGCAAAAATACACATACCTTTGGAATCGGGCGAGTTTCTACTTTCAGATGCAATAGGATATTCTCGAGTTCTTCGATCCGTTGGCGAGATATGGGAGTTTGAAGTTAAGGAATGGTTGAGAAACCATCAAAATATTCGCAAGTCTGTTACTCGAAACCAATAACTGGAATGGCCCAGGGGAAAAGTACACACACCGTTGTAGTGGGGCGAGTTTCTACTTTCAGATGCAACAGGAATTTCTCGAGTTCGTCAATCCGTTCGCGAGATATGGGAGTTTGAAGTTAAGGAATGGTTGAGAAACAATCAAAATTTTCGCAATTCTGATGCTGGAAACGAATAACTGGAATGACCTAGGGGAAAAGTACACACACCATTGTAATCAGACGACTTTCTACTTTCAGATGCAACAGGAAATAATCCAGTTCGTCAATCCGTTCGCGAGATATGGGAGTTTGAAGTTAAGGAATAATTGAGAAACCATCAAAATTTTCGAAAGTCTCATACTCGAAATCAATAACTACTATGGCCTAGGGCAAAAATACACATGCCGTTGTAATCGGACGAGTTTCTGGTTTCAGATGCAACAGGAATTTATCGAGTTCGTAAACCCGTTCGCGAGATATGGGAGTTTGAAATTAAGGAACGGTTGAGAAACCATCAAAATTTTCGCAAGTCTGATACTCGAAACCAATAACTACAAAGGCTTAGGGGAAAAATACACATACCGTTGTAATCGGGAGAGTTTCTTCTTCCAGATGCAACCGGAATTTCTCGAGTTCGTCAATCCGTTCGCGAGATATGGGAGTTTGAAGTTAAGGAATGGTTGAGAAACCATCAAAATTTTCGCAACTCTGATGCTAGAAACGAATAACTGGAATGACATAGGAGAAAAGTACACACACCGTTGTAATGGGGCGAGTTTCTACTTTCAGATGCAACAGGAATTTCTCGAGTTCGTCAATCCGTTCGCGAGATATGGGAGTTTGAAGTTAAGGAATGGTTGAGAAACCATCACAATTTTCGCAAGTCTGATACTCGAAACCAATAACTACTATGGCCTAGGAGAAAAATACACATACCTTTGTAATCGGGCAAGTTTCTACTTTCAGATGCAACAGGAATTTCTCGAGTTCGTCAATCCGTTCGCGAGATATGGGAGTTTGAAGTTAAGGAATTGTTGAGAAACCATCAAAATTTTCACAAGTCTGATACTCGAAACCAATAACCACAAAGGCCTAGGGGAAAAATACACATACCGTTGTAATCGGGCGAGTTTCTACTTTCAGATGCAACAGGAATTTCTCGAGCACGTCAATCCGTTCGCGAGATATGGGAGTTTGAAGTTAAGGAATTGTTGAGAAACCATCAAAATTTTCGCAAGTCTGATACTCGAAACCAATAACCACAAAGGCCTAGGGGAAAAATACACATACCGTTGTAATCGGGCGAGTTTCTACTTTCAGATGCAACAGGAATTTCTCGAGCTCGTCAATCCGTTCGCGAGGTATGGGAGTTTGAAGTTAAGGAACGGTTGAGAAACCATCAAAATTTTCGCAAGTCTGATACTCGAAACCAATAAGTACTATGGCCTAGGAGAAAAATACACATACCTTTGTAATCGGGCTAGTTTCTACTTTCAGATGCAACAGGAATTTCTCGAGTTCGTCAATCCGTTCGCGAGATATGGGAGTTTGAAGTTAAGGAATGGTTGAGAAACCATCAAAATTTTCGCAAGTCTGTTACTCGAAACCAATAACTGGAATGGCCTAGGGGAAAAGTACACACACCGTTGTAATGGGGCGAGTTTCTACTTTCAGATGCAACAGGAATATCTCGGGTTCGTCAATCCGTTCGCGAGATATGGGAGTTTGAAGTTAAGGAATGGTTGAGAAACCATAAAAATTTTCGCAAGTCTGATACTCGAAAGCAATAACTACTATGGCCTAGGGCAAAAATACACATACCTTTGTAATCGGGCGAGTTTCTACTTTCAGATGCTATAGGATATTCTCGAGTTCTTCGATCCGTTGGCGAGATATGGGAGTTTGAAGTTAAGGAATGGTTGAGAAACCATCAATATTTTCGCAAGTCTGTTACTCGAAACCAATAACTGGAATGGCCTAGGGGAAAAGTACACACACCGTTGTAATGGGGCGAGTTTCTACTTTCAGATGCAACAGGAATATCTCGGGTTCGTCAATCCGTTCGCGAGATATGGGAGTTTGAAGTTAAGGAATGGTTGAGAAACCATAAAAATTTTCGCAAGTCTGATACTCGAAACCAATAACTACTATGGCCTGGGGCAAAAATACACATACCTTTGTAATCGGGCGAGTTTCTACTCTCAGATGCAATAGGATATTCTCGAGTTCTTCGATCCGTTGGCGAGATATGGGAGTTTGAAGTTAAGGAATGGTTGAGAAACCATCAAAATTTTCGCAAGTCTGTTACTCGAAACCAATAACTGGAATGGCCCAGGGGAAAAGTACACACACCGTTGTAGTGGGGCGAGTTTCTACTTTCAGATGCAACAGGAATTTATCGAGTTCGTAAACCCGTTCGCGAGATATGGGAGTTTGAAATTAAGGAACGGTTGAGAAACCATCAAAATTTTCGCAAGTCTGATACTCGAAACCAATAACTACAAAGGCTTAGGGGAAAAATACACATACCGTTGTAATCGGGAGAGCTTCTTCTTCCAGATGCAACCGGAATTTCTCGAGTTCGTCAATCCGTTCGTGAGATATGGGAGTTTGAAGTTAAGGAATGGTTGAGAAACCATCAAAATTTTCGCAATTCTGATGCTAGAAACGAATAACTGGAATGACATAGGGGAACAGTACACACACCGTTGTAATGGGGCGAGTTTCTACTTTCAGATGCAACAGGAATTTCTCGAGTTCGTCAATCCGTTCGCGAGATATGGGAGTTTGAAGTTAAGGAATGGTTGAGAAACAATCAAAATTTTCGCAATTCTGATGCTGGAAACGAATAACTGGAATGACCTAGGGGAAAAGTACACACACCATTGTAATCGGACGACTTTCTACTTTCAGACGCAACAGGAAATAATCCAGTTCGTCAATCCGTTCGCGAGATATGGGAGTTTGAAGTTAAGGAATAATTGAGAAACCATCAAAATTTTCGAAAGTCTGATACTCGAAACCAATAACTACTATGGCCTAGGGCAAAAATACACATACCGTTGTAATCGGGAGAGTTTCTTCTTCCAGATGCAACCGGAATTTCTCGTGTTCGTCAATCCGTTCGCGAGATATGGGAGTTTGAAATTAAGGAATGGTTGAGAAACCATCACAATTTTCGCAAGTCTGATACTCGAAACCAATAACTACTATGCCCTAGGAGAAAAATACACATACCTTTGTAATCGGGCAAGTTTCTACTTTCAGATGCAACAGGAATTTCTCGAGTTCGTCAATCCGTTCGCGAGATATGGGAGTTTGAAGTTAAGGAATTGTTGAGAAACCATCAAAATTTTCGCAAGTCTGATACTCGAAACCAATAACCACAAAGGCCTAGGGGAAAAATACACATACCGTTGTAATCGGGAGAGTTTCTTCTTCCAGATGCAACCGGAATTTCTCGTGTTCGTCAATCCGTTCGCGAGATATGGGAGTTTGAAGTTAAGGAATGGTTGAGAAACCATCAAAATTTTCGCAAGTCTGTTACTCGAAACCAATAACTGGAATGGCCTAGGGGAAAAGTACACACACCGTTGTAATGGGGCGAGTTTCTACTTTCAGATGCAACAGGAATATCTCGAGTTCGTCAATCCGTTCGCGAGATATGGGAGTTTGAAGTTAAGGAATGGTTGAGAAACAATCAAAATTTTCGCAATTCTGATGCTGGAAACGAATAACTGGAATGACCTAGGGGAAAAGTACACACACCATTGTAATCGGACGACTTTCTACTTTCAGACGCAACAGGAAATAATCCAGTTCGTCAATCCGTTCGCGAGATATGGGAGTTTGAAGTTAAGGAATAATTGAGAAACCATCAAAATTTTCGAAAGTCTGATACTCGAAACCAATAACTACTATGGCCTAGGGCAAAAATACACATACCGTTGTAATCGGGAGAGTTTCTTCTTCCAGATGCAACCGGAATTTCTCGTGTTCGTCAATCCGTTCGCGAGATATGGGAGTTTGAAATTAAGGAATGGTTGAGAAACCATCACAATTTTCGCAAATCTGATACTCGAAACCAATAACTACTATGCCCTAGGAGAAAAATACACATACCTTTGTAATCGGGCAAGTTTCTACTTTCAGATGCAACAGGAATTTCTCGAGTTCGTCAATCCGTTCGCGAGATATGGGAGTTTGAAGTTAAGGAATTGTTGAGAAACCATCAAAATTTTCGCAAGTCTGATACTCGAAACCAATAACCACAAAGGCCTAGGGGAAAAATACACATACCGTTGTAATCGGGCGAGTTTCTACTTTCAGATGCAACAGGAATTTCTCGAGCTCGTCAATCCGTTCGCGAGATATGGGAGTTTGAAGTTAAGGAATGGTTGAGAAACCATCAAAATTTTCGCAAGTCTGATACTCGAAACCAATAAGTACTATGGCCTAGGAGAAAAATACACATACCTTTGTAATCGGGCGAGTTTCTACTTTCAGATGCAACAGGAATTTCTCGAGTTCGTCAATCCGTTCGCGAGATATGGGAGTTTGAAGTTAAGGAATGGTTGAGAAACCATCAAAATTTTCGCAAGTCTGTTACTCGAAACCAATAACTGGAATGGCCTAGGGGAAAAGTACACACACCGTTGTAATGGGGCGAGTTTCTACTTTCAGATGCAACAGGAATATCTCGGGTTCGTCAATCCGTTCGCGAGATATGGGAGTTTGAAGTTAAGGAATGGTTGAGAAACCATAAAAATTTTCGCAAGTCTGATACTCGAAACCAATAACTACTATGGCCTAGGGCAAAAATACACATACCTTTGTAATCGGGCGAGTTTCTACTTTCAGATGCAATAGGATATTCTCGAGTTCTTCGATCCGTTGGCGAGATATGGGAGTTTGAAGTTAAGGAATGGTTGAGAAACCATCAAAATTTTCGCAATTCTGATGCTAGAAACGAATAACTGGAATGACATAGGGGAAAAGTACACACACCGTTGTAATGGGGCGAGTTTCTAGTTTCAGATGTAACAGGAATTTCTCGAGTTCGTCAATCCGTTCGCGAGATATGGGAGTTTGAAGTTAAGGAATGGTTGAGAAACAATCAAAATTTTCGCAATTCTGATGCTGGAAACGAATAACTGGAATGACCTAGGGGAAAAGTACACACACCATTGTAATCGGACGACTTTCTACTTCCAGATGCAACAGGAAATAATCCAGTTCGTCAATCCGTTCGCGAGATATGGGAGTTTGAAGTTAAGGAATAATTGAGAAACCACCAAAATTTTCGAAATTCTGATACTCGAAACCAATAACTACTATGGCCTAGGGCAAAAATACACATACCGTTGTAATCGGGAGAGTTTCTTCTTCCAGATGCAACCGGAATTTCTCGTGTTCGTCAATCCGTTCGCGAGATATGGGAGTTTGAAGTTAAGGAATGGTTGAGAAACCATCAAAATTTTCGCAAGTCTGTTACTCGAAACCAATAACTGGAATGGCCTAGGGGAAAAGTACACACACCGTTGTAATGGGGCGAGTTTCTACTTTCAGATGCAACAGGAATATCTCGAGTTCGTCAATCCGTTCGCGAGATATGGGAGTTTGAAGTTAAGGAATGGTTGAGAAACAATCAAAATTTTCGCAATTCTGATGCTGGAAACGAATAACTGGAATGACCTAGGGGAAAAGTACACACACCATTGTAATCGGACGACTTTCTACTTTCAGATGCAACAGGAAATAATCCAGTTCGTCAATCCGTTCGCGAGATATGGGAGTTTGAAGTTAAGGAATAATTGAGAAACCATCAAAATTTTCGAAAGTCTGATACTCGAAACCAATAACTACTATGGCCTAGGGCAAAAATACACATAACGTTGTAATCGGGAGAGTTTCTTCTTCCAGATGCAACCGGAATTTCTCGTGTTCGTCAATCCGTTCGCGAGATATGGGAGTTTGAAATTAAGGAATGGTTGAGAAACCATCACAATTTACGCAAGTCTGATACTCGAAACCAATAACTACTATGGCCTAGGAGGAAAATACACATTCCTTTTTAATCGGGCGAGTTTCTACTTTCAGATGCAACAGGAATTTCTCGAGTTCGTCAATCCGTTCGCGAGATATGGGAGTTTGAAGTTAAGGAATGGTTGAGAAACAATCAAAATTTTCGCAATTCTGATGCTGGAAACGAATAACTGGAATGACCTAGGGGAAAAGTACACACACCATTGTAATCGGACGACTTTCTACTTTCAGATGCAACAGGAAATAATCCAGTTCGTCAATCCGTTCGCGAGATATGGGTAGTTTGAAGTTAAGGAATAATTGAGAAACCATCAAAATTTTCGAAAGTCTCATACTCGAAACCAATAACTACTATGGCCTAGGGCAAAAATAAACATGCCGTTGTAATCGGACGAGTTTCTGGTTTCAGATGCAACAGGAATTTATCGAGTTCGTAAACCCGTTCGCGAGATATGGGAGTTTGAAATTAAGGAACGGTTGAGAAACCATCAAAATTTTCGCAAGTCTGTTACTCGAAACCAATAACTACAACGGCTTAGGGGAAAAATACACATACCGTTGTAATCGGGAGAGTTTCTTCTTCCAGATGCAACCGGAATTTCTCGAGTTCGTCAATCCGTTCGCGAGATATGGGAGTTTGAAGTTAAGGAATGGTTGAGAAACCATCAAAATTTTCGCAACTCTGATGCTAGAAACGAATAACTGGAATGACATAGGAGAAAAGTACACACACCGTTGTAATGGGGCGAGTTTCTACTTTCAGATGCAACAGGAATTTCTCGAGTTCGTCAATCCGTTCGCGAGATATGGGAGTTTGAAGTTAAGGAATGGTTGAGAAACCATCACAATTTTCGCAAGTCTGATACTCGAAACCAATAACTACTATGGCCTAGGAGAAAAATACACATACCTTTGTAATCGGGCAAGTTTCTACTTTCAGATGCAACAGGAAGTTCTCGAGTTCGTCAATCCGTTCGCGAGATATGGGAGTTTGAAGTTAAGGAATTGTTGAGAAACCATCAAAATTTTCGCAAGTCTGATACTCGAAACCAATAACCACAAAGGCCTAGGGGAAAAATACACATACCGTTGTAATCGGGCGAGTTTCTACTTTCAGATGCAACAGGAATTTCTCGAGCACGTCAATCCGTTCGCGAGATATGGGAGTTTGAAGTTAAGGAATTGTTGAGAAACCATCAAAATTTTCGCAAGTCTGATACTCGAAACCAATAACCACAAAGGCCTAGGGGAAAAATACACATACCGTTGTAATCGGGCGAGTTTCTACTTTCAGATGCAACAGGAATTTCTCGAGCTCGTCAATCCGTTCGCGAGGTATGGGAGTTTGAAGTTAAGGAACGGTTGAGAAACCATCAAAATTTTCGCAAGTCTGATACTCGAAACCAATAAGTACTATGGCCTAGGAGAAAAATACACATACCTTTGTAATCGGGCGAGTTTCTACTTTCAGATGCAACAGGAATTTCTCGAGTTCGTCAATCCGTTCGCGAGATATGGGAGTTTGAAGTTAAGGAATGGTTGAGAAACCATCAAAATTTTCGCAAGTCTGTTACTCGAAACCAATAACTGGAATGGCCTAGGGGAAAAGTACACACACCGTTGTAATGGGGCGAGTTTCTACTTTCAGATGCAACAGGAATATCTCGGGTTCGTCAATCCGTTCGCGAGATATGGGAGTTTGAAGTTAAGGAATGGTTGAGAAACCATAAAAATTTTCGCAAGTCTGATACTCGAAAGCAATAACTACTATGGCCTAGGGCAAAAATACACATACCTTTGTAATCGGGCGAGTTTCTACTTTCAGATGCTATAGGATATTCTCGAGTTCTTCGATCCGTTGGCGAGATATGGGAGTTTGAAGTTAAGGAATGGTTGAGAAACCATCAATATTTTCGCAAGTCTGTTACTCGAAACCAATAACTGGAATGGCCTAGGGGAAAAGTACACACACCGTTGTAATGGGGCGAGTTTCTACTTTCAGATGCAACAGGAATATCTCGGGTTCGTCAATCCGTTCGCGAGATATGGGAGTTTGAAGTTAAGGAATGGTTGAGAAACCATAAAAATTTTCGCAAGTCTGATACTCGAAACCAATAACTACTATGGCCTGGGGCAAAAATACACATACCTTTGTAATCGGGCGAGTTTCTACTTTCAGATGCAATAGGATATTCTCGAGTTCTTCGATCCGTTGGCGAGATATGGGAGTTTGAAGTTAAGGAATAATTGAGAAACCATCAAAATTTTCGAAAGTCTCATACTCGAAACCAATAACTACTATGGCCTAGGGCAAAAATACACATGCCGTTGTAATCGGACGAGTTTCTGGTTTCAGATGCAACAGGAATTTATAGAGTTCGTAAACCCGTTCGCGAGATATGGGAGTTTGAAGTTAAGGAATGGTTGAGAAACCATCAAAATATTCGCAAGTCTGTTACTCGAAACCAATAACTACTATGGCCTAGGAGAAAAATACACATACCTTTGTAATCGGGGGACTTTCTACTTTCAGATGCAACAGGAATTTCTCGAGCTCGTCAATCCGTTCGCGAGATATGGGAGTTTGAAATTAAGGAACGGTTGAGAAACCATCAAAATATTCGCAAGTCTGTTACTCGAAACCAATAACTGGAATGGCCCAGGGGAAAAGTACACACACCGTTGTAGTGGGGCGAGTTTCTACTTTCAGATGCAACAGGAATTTCTCGAGTTCGTCAATCCGTTCGCGAGATATGGGAGTTTGAAGTTAAGGAATGGTTGAGAAACAATCAAAATTTTCGCAATTCTGATGCTGGAAACGAATAACTGGAATGACCTAGGGGAAAAGTACACACACCATTGTAATCGGACGACTTTCTACTTTCAGATGCAACAGGAAATAATCCAGTTCGTCAATCCGTTCGCGAGATATGGGTAGTTTGAAGTTAAGGAATAATTGAGAAACCATCAAAATTTTCGAAAGTCTCATACTCGAAACCAATAACTACTATGGCCTAGGGCAAAAATACACATGCCGTTGTAATCGGACGAGTTTCTGGTTTCAGATGCAACAGGAATTTATCGAGTTCGTAAACCCGTTCGCGAGATGTGGGAGTTTGAAATTAAGGAACGGTTGAGAAACCATCAAAATTTTCGCAAGTCTGTTACTCGAAACCAATAACTACAAAGGCTTAGGGGAAAAATACACATACCGTTGTAATCGGGAGAGTTTCTTCTTCCAGATGCAACCGGAATTTCTCGAGTTCGTCAATCCGTTCGCGAGATATGGGAGTTTGAAGTTAAGGAATGGTTGAGAAACCATCAAAAATTTAGCAAGTCTGATACTCGAAGCCAATAACTACTATGGCCTAGGGCAAAAATACACATACCGTTGTATTCGGGCGACTTTCTGCTTTCAGATGCAACAGGAATTTCTCGTGTTCGTCAATCCGTTCACGAGATATGGGAGTTTGAAGTTAAGGAATCGTTGAGAAACAATCAAAAATTTCGCAAGTCTGATACACGAAATCAATAACTGGAATGGCCTAGGGGAAAAGTACACACACCATTGTAAGCGGGCGAGTTTCTACTTTCAGATGCAACAGGAAACAATCCAGTTCGTCAATCCGTTCGCGAGATATGGGAGTTTGAAGTTAAGGAATAATTGAGAAACCATCAAAATTTTCGCAAGTCTGATATTCGAAACCAATAACTACAATGGCCCAGGGCAAAAATACACATACCGTTGTAATCGTGCGAGTTTTTGCTTTCCGATGCAATAGGAAATTCTCGAGTTCTTCGATACGTGCGCGAGATATGGGAGTTTGAAGTTAAGGAATGGTTGAGAAACCATCAATATTTTCGCAAGTCTGATACTCGAAACCAATAAGTACTATGGCCTAGGAGAAAAATACACACACCGTTGTAATGGGGCGAGTTTCCACTTTCAGATGCAACAGGAATTTCTCGAGTTCGTCAATCCGTTCGCGAGATATGGGAGTTCGAAGTTAAGGAATGGTTGAGAAACCATCAAAATTTTCGCAAGTCTGTTACTCGAAACCAATAACTGGAATGGCCTAGGGGAAAAGTACACACACCGTTGTAATGGGGCGAGTTTCTACTTTCAGATGCAACAGGAATATCTCGGGTTCGTCAATCCGTTCGCGAGATATGGGAGTTTGAAGTTAAGGAATGGTTGAGAAACCATAAAAATTTTCGCAAGTCTGATACTCGAAACCAATAACTACTATGGCCTAGGGCAAAAATACACATACCTTTGGAATCGGGCGAGTTTCTACTTTCAGATGCAATAGGATATTCTCGAGTTCTTCGATCCGTTGGCGAGATATGGGAGTTTGAAGTTAAGGAATGGTTGAGAAACCATCAAAATATTCGCAAGTCTGTTACTCGAAACCAATAACTGGAATGGCCCAGGGGAAAAGTACACACACAGTTGTAGTGGGGCGAGTTTCTACTTTCAGATGCAACAGGAATTTCTCGAGTTCGTCAATCCGTTCGCGAGATATGGGAGTTTGAAGTTAAGGAATGGTTGAGAAACAATCAAAATTTTCGCAATTCTGATGCTGGAAACGAATAACTGGAATGACCTAGGGGAAAAGTACACACACCATTGTAATCAGACGACTTTCTACTTTCAGATGCAACAGGAAATAATCCAGTTCTTCAATCCGTTCGCGAGATATGGGAGTTTGAAGTTAAGGAATAATTGAGAAACCATCAAAATTTTCGAAAGTCTCATACTCGAAACCAATAACTACTATGGCCTAGGGCAAAAATACACATGCCGTTGTAATCGGACGAGTTTCTGGTTTCAGATGCAACAGGAATTTATCGAGTTCGTAAACCCGTTCGCGAGATATGGGAGTTTGAAGTTAAGGAATGGTTGAGAAACCATCAAAATATTCGCAAGTCTGTTACTCGAAACCAATAACTACTATGGCCTAGGAGAAAAATACACATACCTTTGTAATCGGGGGACTTTCTACTTTCAGATGCAACAGGAATTTCTCGAGCTCGTCAATCCGTTCGCGAGATATGGGAGTTTGAAATTAAGGAACGGTTGAGAAACCATCAAAATATTCGCAAGTCTGTTACTCGAAACCAATAACTGGAATGGCCCAGGGGAAAAGTACACACACCGTTGTAGTGGGGCGAGTTTCTACTTTCAGATGCAACAGGAATTTCTCGAGTTCGTCAATCCGTTCGCGAGATATGGGAGTTTGAAGTTAAGGAATGGTTGAGAAACAATCAAAATTTTCGCAATTCTGATGCTGGAAACGAATAACTGGAATGACCTAGGGGAAAAGTACACACACCATTGTAATCGGACGACTTTCTACTTTCAGATGCAACAGGAAATAATCCAGTTCGTCAATCCGTTCGCGAGATATGGGTAGTTTGAAGTTAAGGAATAATTGAGAAACCATCAAAATTTTCGAAAGTCTCATACTCGAAACCAATAACTACTATGGCCTAGGGCAAAAATACACATGCCGTTGTAATCGGACGAGTTTCTGGTTTCAGATGCAACAGGAATTTATCGAGTTCGTAAACCCGTTCGCGAGATGTGGGAGTTTGAAATTAAGGAACGGTTGAGAAACCATCAAAATTTTCGCAAGTCTGTTACTCGAAACCAATAACTACAAAGGCTTAGGGGAAAAATACACATACCGTTGTAATCGGGAGAGTTTCTTCTTCCAGATGCAACCGGAATTTCTCGAGTTCGTCAATCCGTTCGCGAGATATGGGAGTTTGAAGTTAAGGAATGGTTGAGAAACCATCAAAAATTTAGCAAGTCTGATACTCGAAGCCAATAACTACTATGGCCTAGGGCAAAAATACACATACCGTTGTATTCGGGCGACTTTCTGCTTTCAGATGCAACAGGAATTTCTCGTGTTCGTCAATCCGTTCACGAGATATGGGAGTTTGAAGTTAAGGAATCGTTGAGAAACAATCAAAAATTTCGCAAGTCTGATACACGAAATCAATAACTGGAATGGCCTAGGGGAAAAGTACACACACCATTGTAAGCGGGCGAGTTTCTACTTTCAGATGCAACAGGAAACAATCCAGTTCGTCAATCCGTTCGCGAGATATGGGAGTTTGAAGTTAAGGAATAATTGAGAAACCATCAAAATTTTCGCAAGTCTGATATTCGAAACCAATAACTACAATGGCCCAGGGCAAAAATACACATACCGTTGTAATCGTGCGAGTTTTTGCTTTCCGATGCAATAGGAAATTCTCGAGTTCTTCGATCCGTGCGCGAGATATGGGAGTTTGAAGTTAAGGAATGGTTGAGAAACCATCAATATTTTCGCAAGTCTGATACTCGAAACCAATAAGTACTATGGCCTAGGAGAAAAATACACACACCGTTGTAATGGGGCGAGTTTCCACTTTCAGATGCAACAGGAATTTCTCGAGTTCGTCAATCCGTTCGCGAGATATGGGAGTTCGAAGTTAAGGAATGGTTGAGAAACCATCAAAATTTTCGCAAGTCTGTTACTCGAAACCAATAACTGGAATGGCCTAGGGGAAAAGTACACACACCGTTGTAATGGGGCGAGTTTCTACTTTCAGATGCAACAGGAATATCTCGGGTTCGTCAATCCGTTCGCGAGATATGGGAGTTTGAAGTTAAGGAATGGTTGAGAAACCATAAAAATTTTCGCAAGTCTGATACTCGAAACCAATAACTACTATGGCCTAGGGCAAAAATACACATACCTTTGGAATCGGGCGAGTTTCTACTTTCAGATGCAATAGGATATTCTCGAGTTCTTCGATCCGTTGGCGAGATATGGGAGTTTGAAGTTAAGGAATGGTTGAGAAACCATCAAAATATTCGCAAGTCTGTTACTCGAAACCAATAACTGGAATGGCCCAGGGGAAAAGTACACACACCGTTGTAGTGGGGCGAGTTTCTACTTTCAGATGCAACAGGAATTTCTCGAGTTCGTCAATCCGTTCGCGAGATATGGGAGTTTGAAGTTAAGGAATGGTTGAGAAACAATCAAAATTTTCGCAATTCTGATGCTGGAAACGAATAACTGGAATGACCTAGGGGAAAAGTACACACACCATTGTAATCAGACGACTTTCTACTTTCAGATGCAACAGGAAATAATCCAGTTCTTCAATCCGTTCGCGAGATATGGGAGTTTGAAGTTAAGGAATAATTGAGAAACCATCAAAATTTTCGAAAGTCTCATACTCGAAACCAATAACTACTATGGCCTAGGGCAAAAATACACATGCCGTTGTAATCGGACGAGTTTCTGGTTTCAGATGCAACAGGAATTTATCGAGTTCGTAAACCCGTTCGCGAGATATGGGAGTTTGAAATTAAGGAACGGTTGAGAAACCATCAAAATGTTCGCAAGTCTGATACTCGAAACCAATAACTACAAAGGCTTAGGGGAAAAATACACATACCGTTGTAATCGGGAGAGTTTCTTCTTCCAGATGCAACCGGAATTTCTCGAGTTCGTCAATCCGTTCGCGAGATATGGGAGTTTGAAGTTAAGGAATGGTTGAGAAACCATCAAAATTTTCGCAACTCTGATGCTAGAAACGAATAACTGGAATGACATAGGAGAAAAGTACACACACCGTTGTAATGGGGCGAGTTTCTACTTTCAGATGCAACAGGAATTTCTCGAGTTCGTCAATCCGTTCGCGAGATATGGGAGTTTGAAGTTAAGGAATGGTTGAGAAACCATCACAATTTTCGCAAGTCTGATACTCGAAACCAATAACTACTATGGCCTAGGAGAAAAATGCACATACCTTTGTAATCGGGCAAGTTTCTACTTTCAGATGCAACAGGAATTTCTCGAGTTCGTCAATCCGTTCGCGAGATATGGGAGTTTGAAGTTAAGGAATTGTTGAGAAACCATCAAAATTTTCGCAAGTCTGATACTCGAAACCAATAACCACAAAGGCCTAGGGGAAAAATACACATACCGTTGTAATCGGGCGAGTTTCTACTTTCAGATGCAACAGGAATTTCTCGAGCACGTCAATCCGTTCGCGAGATATGGGAGTTTGAAGTTAAGGAATTGTTGAGAAACCATCAAAATTTTCGCAAGTCTGATACTCGAAACCAATAACCACAAAGGCCTAGGGGAAAAATACACATACCGTTGTAATCGGGCGAGTTTCTACTTTCAGATGCAACAGGAATTTCTCGAGCTCGTCAATCCGTTCGCGAGGTATGGGAGTTTGAAGTTAAGGAACGGTTGAGAAACCATCAAAATTTTCGCAAGTCTGATACTCGAAACCAATAAGTACTATGGCCTAGGAGAAAAATACACATACCTTTGTAATCGGGCGAGTTTCTACTTTCAGATGCAACAGGAATTTCTCGAGTTCGTCAATCCGTTCGCGAGATATGGGAGTTTGAAGTTAAGGAATGGTTGAGAAACCATCAAAATTTTCGCAAGTCTGTTACTCGAAACCAATAACTGGAATGGCCTAGGGGAAAAGTACACACACCGTTGTAATGGGGCGAGTTTCTACTTTCAGATGCAACAGGAATATCTCGGGTTCGTCAATCCGTTCGCGAGATATGGGAGTTTGAAGTTAAGGAATGGTTGAGAAACCATAAAAATTTTCGCAAGTCTGATACTCGAAAGCAATAACTACTATGGCCTAGGGCAAAAATACACATACCTTTGTAATCGGGCGAGTTTCTACTTTCAGATGCTATAGGATATTCTCGAGTTCTTCGATCCGTTGGCGAGATATGGGAGTTTGAAGTTAAGGAATGGTTGAGAAACCATCAATATTTTCGCAAGTCTGTTACTCGAAACCAATAACTGGAATGGCCTAGGGGAAAAGTACACACACCGTTGTAATGGGGCGAGTTTCTACTTTCAGATGCAACAGGAATATCTCGGGTTCGTCAATCCGTTCGCGAGATATGGGAGTTTGAAGTTAAGGAATGGTTGAGAAACCATAAAAATTTTCGCAAGTCTGATACTCGAAACCAATAACTACTATGGCCTGGGGCAAAAATACACATACCTTTGTAATCGGGCGAGTTTCTACTTTCAGATGCAATAGGATATTCTCGAGTTCTTCGATCCGTTGGCGAGATATGGGAGTTTGAAGTTAAGGAATAATTGAGAAACCATCAAAATTTTCGAAAGTCTCATACTCGAAACCAATAACTACTATGGCCTAGGGCAAAAATACACATGCCGTTGTAATCGGACGAGTTTCTGGTTTCAGATGCAACAGGAATTTATCGAGTTCGTAAACCCGTTCGCGAGATGTGGGAGTTTGAAATTAAGGAACGGTTGAGAAACCATCAAAATTTTCGCAAGTCTGTTACTCGAAACCAATAACTACAAAGGCTTAGGGGAAAAATACACATACCGTTGTAATCGGGAGAGTTTCTTCTTCCAGATGCAACCGGAATTTCTCGAGTTCGTCAATCCGTTCGCGAGATATGGGAGTTTGAAGTTAAGGAATGGTTGAGAAACCATCAAAAATTTAGCAAGTCTGATACTCGAAGCCAATAACTACTATGGCCTAGGGCAAAAATACACATACCGTTGTATTCGGGCGACTTTCTGCTTTCAGATGCAACAGGAATTTCTCGTGTTCGTCAATCCGTTCACGAGATATGGGAGTTTGAAGTTAAGGAATCGTTGAGAAACAATCAAAAATTTCGCAAGTCTGATACACGAAATCAATAACTGGAATGGCCTAGGGGAAAAGTACACACACCATTGTAAGCGGGCGAGTTTCTACTTTCAGATGCAACAGGAAACAATCCAGTTCGTCAATCCGTTCGCGAGATATGGGAGTTTGAAGTTAAGGAATAATTGAGAAACCATCAAAATTTTCGCAAGTCTGATATTCGAAACCAATAACTACAATGGCCCAGGGCAAAAATACACATACCGTTGTAATCGTGCGAGTTTTTGCTTTCCGATGCAATAGGAAATTCTCGAGTTCTTCGATACGTGCGCGAGATATGGGAGTTTGAAGTTAAGGAATGGTTGAGAAACCATCAATATTTTCGCAAGTCTGATACTCGAAACCAATAAGTACTATGGCCTAGGAGAAAAATACACACACCGTTGTAATGGGGCGAGTTTCCACTTTCAGATGCAACAGGAATTTCTCGAGTTCGTCAATCCGTTCGCGAGATATGGGAGTTCGAAGTTAAGGAATGGTTGAGAAACCATCAAAATTTTCGCAAGTCTGTTACTCGAAACCAATAACTGGAATGGCCTAGGGGAAAAGTACACACACCGTTGTAATGGGGCGAGTTTCTACTTTCAGATGCAACAGGAATATCTCGGGTTCGTCAATCCGTTCGCGAGATATGGGAGTTTGAAGTTAAGGAATGGTTGAGAAACCATAAAAATTTTCGCAAGTCTGATACTCGAAACCAATAACTACTATGGCCTAGGGCAAAAATACACATACCTTTGGAATCGGGCGAGTTTCTACTTTCAGATGCAATAGGATATTCTCGAGTTCTTCGATCCGTTGGCGAGATATGGGAGTTTGAAGTTAAGGAATGGTTGAGAAACCATCAAAATATTCGCAAGTCTGTTACTCGAAACCAATAACTGGAATGGCCCAGGGGAAAAGTACACACACCGTTGTAGTGGGGCGAGTTTCTACTTTCAGATGCAACAGGAATTTCTCGAGTTCGTCAATCCGTTCGCGAGATATGGGAGTTTGAAGTTAAGGAATGGTTGAGAAACAATCAAAATTTTCGCAATTCTGATGCTGGAAACGAATAACTGGAATGACCTAGGGGAAAAGTACACACACCATTGTAATCAGACGACTTTCTACTTTCAGATGCAACAGGAAATAATCCAGTTCGTCAATCCGTTCGCGAGATATGGGAGTTTGAAGTTAAGGAATAATTGAGAAACCATCAAAATTTTCGAAAGTCTCATACTCGAAACCAATAACTACTATGGCCTAGGGCAAAAATACACATGCCGTTGTAATCGGACGAGTTTCTGGTTTCAGATGCAACAGGAATTTATCGAGTTCGTAAACCCGTTCGCGAGATATGGGAGTTTGAAATTAAGGAACGGTTGAGAAACCATCAAAATGTTCGCAAGTCTGATACTCGAAACCAATAACTACAAAGGCTTAGGGGAAAAATACACATACCGTTGTAATCGGGAGAGTTTCTTCTTCCAGATGCAACCGGAATTTCTCGAGTTCGTCAATCCGTTCGCGAGATATGGGAGTTTGAAGTTAAGGAATGGTTGAGAAACCATCAAAATTTTCGCAACTCTGATGCTAGAAACGAATAACTGGAATGACATAGGAGAAAAGTACACACACCGTTGTAATGGGGCGAGTTTCTACTTTCAGATGCAACAGGAATTTCTCGAGTTCGTCAATCCGTTCGCGAGATATGGGAGTTTGAAGTTAAGGAATGGTTGAGAAACCATCACAATTTTCGCAAGTCTGATACTCGAAACCAATAACTACTATGGCCTAGGAGAAAAATACACATACCTTTGTAATCGGGCAAGTTTCTACTTTCAGATGCAACAGGAATTTCTCGAGTTCGTCAATCCGTTCGCGAGATATGGGAGTTTGAAGTTAAGGAATTGTTGAGAAACCATCAAAATTTTCGCAAGTCTGATACTCGAAACCAATAACCACAAAGGCCTAGGGGAAAAATACACATACCGTTGTAATCGGGCGAGTTTCTACTTTCAGATGCAACAGGAATTTCTCGAGCACGTCAATCCGTTCGCGAGATATGGGAGTTTGAAGTTAAGGAATTGTTGAGAAACCATCAAAATTTTCGCAAGTCTGATACTCGAAACCAATAAGTACTATGGCCTAGGAGAAAAATACACATACCTTTGTAATCGGGCGAGTTTCTACTTTCAGATGCAACAGGAATTTCTCGAGTTCGTCAATCCGTTCGCGAGATATGGGAGTTTGAAGTTAAGGAATGGTTGAGAAACCATCAAAATTTTCGCAAGTCTGTTACTCGAGACCAATAACTGGAATGGCCTAGGGGAAAAGTACACACACCGTTGTAATGGGGCGAGTTTCTACTTTCAGATGCAACAGGAATATCTCGGGTTCGTCAATCCGTTCGCGAGATATGGGAGTTTGAAGTTAAGGAATGGTTGAGAAACCATAAAAATTTTCGCAAGTCTGATACTCGAAACCAATAACTACTATGGCCTAGGGCAAAAATACACATACCTTTGTAATCGGGCGAGTTTCTACTTTCAGATGCAATAGGATATTCTCGAGTTCTTCGATCCGTTGGCGAGATATGGGAGTTTGAAGTTAAGGAATGGTTGAGAAACCATCAAAATTTTCGCAAGTCTGTTACTCGAAACCAATAACTGGAATGGCCTAGGGGAAAAGTACACACACCGTTGTAATGGGGCGAGTTTCCACTTTCAGATGCAACAGGAATTTCTCGAGTTCGTCAATCCGTTCGCGAGATATGGGAGTTCGAAGTTAAGGAATGGTTGAGAAACCATCAAAATTTTCGCAAGTCTGTTACTCGAAACCAATAACTGGAATGGCCTAGGGGAAAAGTACACACACCGTTGTAATGGGGCGAGTTTCTACTTTCAGATGCAACAGGAATATCTCGGGTTCGTCAATCCGTTCGCGAGATATGGGAGTTTGAAGTTAAGGAATGGTTGAGAAACAATCAAAATTTTCGCAATTCTGATGCTGGAAACGAATAACTGGAATGACCTAGGGGAAAAGTACACACACCATTGTAATCGGACGACTTTCTACTTTCAGATGCAACAGGAAATAATCCAGTTCGTCAATCCGTTCGCGAGATATGGGAGTTTGAAGTTAAGGAATAATTGAGAAACCATCAAAATTTTCGAAAGTCTGATACTCGAAACCAATAACTACTATGGCCTAGGGCAAAAATACACATACCGTTGTAATCGGACGAGTTTCTGGTTTCAGATGCAACAGGAATTTATCGAGTTCGTAAACCCGTTCGCGAGATATGGGAGTTTGAAATTAAGGAACGGTTGAGAAACCATCAAAATTTTCGCAAGTCTGATACTCGAAACCAATAACTACAAAGGCTTAGGGGAAAAATACACATACCGTTGTAATCGGGAGAGTTTCTTCTTCCAGATGCAACCGGAATTTCTCGTGTTCGTCAATCCGTTCGCGAGATATGGGAGTTTGAAGTTAAGGAATGGTTGAGAAACCATCAAAATTTTCGCAAGTCTGTTACTCGAAACCAATAACTGGAATGGCCTAGGGGAAAAGTACACACACCGTTGTAATGGGGCGAGTTTCCACTTTCAGATGCAACAGGAATATCTCGGGTTCGTCAATCCGTTCGCGAGATATGGGAGTTTGAAGTTAAGGAATGGTTGAGAAACATTAAAAATTTTCGCAAGTCTGATACTCGAAACCAATAACTACTATGGCCTAGGTCAAAAATACACATACCTTTGTAATCGGGCGAGTTTCTACTTTCAGATGCAATAGAATATTCTCGAGTTCTTCGATCCGTTGGCGAGATATGGGAGTTTGAAGTTAAGGAATGGTTGAGAAACCATCAAAATTTTCGCAAGTCTGTTACTCGAAACCAATAACTGGAATGGCCTAGGGGAAAAGTACACACACCGTTGTAATGGGGCGAGTTTCTACTTTCAGATGCAACAGGAATATCTCGGGTTCGTCAATCCGTTCGCGAGATATGGGAGTTTGAAGTTAAGGAATGGTTGAGAAACCATAAAAACTTTCGCAAGTCTGATACTCGAAACCAATAACTACTATGGCCTAGGGCAAAAATACACATACCTTTGTAATCGGGCGAGTTTCTACTTTCAGTTGCAATAGGATATTCTCGAGTTCTTCGATCCGTTGGCGAGATATGGGAGTTTGAAGTTAAGGAATGGTTGAGAAACCATCAAAATTTTCGCAATTCTGATGCTAGAAACGAATAACTGGAATGACATAGGGGAAAAGTACACACACCGTTGTAATGGGGCGAGTTTCTAGTTTAAGATGCAACAGGAATTTCTCGAGTTCGTCAATCCGTTCGCGAGATATGGGAGTTTGAAGTTAAGGAATGGTTGAGAAACAATCAAAATTTTCGCAATTCTGATGCTGGAAACGAATAACTGGAATGACCTAGGGGAAATGTACACACACCATTGTAATCGGACGACTTTCTACTTTCAGATGCAACAGGAAATAATCCAGTTCGTCAATCCGTTCGCGAGATATGGGAGTTTGAAGTTAAGGAATAATTGAGAAACCACCAAAATTTTCGAAATTCTGATACTCGAAACCAATAACTACTATGGCCTAGGGCAAAAATACACATACCGTTGTAATCGGGAGAGTTTCTTCTTCCAGATGCAACCGGAATTTCTCGTGTTCGTCAATCCGTTCGCGAGATATGGGAGTTTGAAGTTAAGGAATGGTTGAGAAACCATCAAAATTTTCGCAAGTCTGTTACTCGAAACCAATAACTGGAATGGCCTAGGGGAAAAGTACACACACCGTTGTAATGGGGCGAGTTTCTACTTTCAGATGCAACAGGAATATCTCGAGTTCGTCAATCCGTTCGCGAGATATGGGAGTTTGAAGTTAAGGAATGGTTGAGAAACAATCAAAATTTTCGCAATTCTGATGCTGGAAACGAATAACTGGAATGACCTAGGGGAAAAGTACACACACCATTGTAATCGGACGACTTTCTACTTTCAGATGCAACAGGAAATAATCCAGTTCGTCAATCCGTTCGCGAGATATGGGAGTTTGAAGTTAAGGAATAATTGAGAAACCATCAAAATTTTCGAAAGTCTGATACTCGAAACCAATAACTACTATGGCCTACGGCAAAAATACACATACCGTTGTAATCGAACGAGTTTCTGGTTTCAGATGCAACAGGAATTTATCGAGTTCGTAAACCCGTTCGCGAGATATGGGAGTTTGAAATTAAGGAACGGTTGAGAAACCATCAAAATTGTCGCAAGTCTGATACTCGAAACCAATAACTACAAAGGCTTAGGGGAAAAATACACATACCGTTGTAATCGGGAGAGTTTCTTCTTCCAGATGCAACCGGAATTTCTCGAGTTCATCAATCCGTTCGCGAGATATGGGAGTTTGAAGTTAAGGAATGGTTGAGAAACCATCAAAATTTTCGCAATTCTGATGCTAGAAACGAATAACTGGAATGACATAGGGGAAAAGTACACACACCGTTGTAATGGGGCGAGTTTCTAGTTTCAGATGCAACAGGAATTTCTCGAGTTCGTCAATCCGTTCGCGAGATATGGGAGTTTGAAGTTAAGGAATGGTTGAGAAACAATCAAAATTTTCGCAATTCTGATGCTGGAAACGAATAACTGGACTGAACTAGGGGAAAAGTACACACACCATTGTAATCGGACGACTTTCTACTTTCAGATGCAACAGGAAATAATCCAGTTCGTCAATCCGTTCGCGAGATATGGGAGTTTGAAGTTAAGGAATAATTGAGAAACCATCAAAATTTTCGAAAGTCTGATACTCGAAACCAATAACTACTATGGCCTAGGGCAAAAATAAACATACCGTTGTAATCGGGAGAGTTTCTTCTTCCAGATGCAACCGGAATTTCTCGTGTTCGTCAATCCGTTCGCGAGATATGGGAGTTTGAAGTTAAGGAATGGTTGAGAAACCATAAAAATTTTCGCAAGTCTGTTACTCGAAACCAATAACTGGAATGGCCTAGGGGAAAAGTACACACACCGTTGTAATGGGGCGAGTTTCTACTTTCAGATGCAACAGGAATATCTCGGGTTCGTCAATCCGTTCGCGAGATATGGGAGTTTGAAGTTAAGGAATGGTTGAGAAACATTAAAAATTTTCGCAAGTCTGATACTCGAAACCAATAACTACTATGGCCTAGGTCAAAAATACACATACCTTTGTAATCGGGCGAGTTTCTACTTTCAGATGCAATAGAATATTCTCGAGTTCTTCGATCCGTTGGCGAGATATGGGAGTTTGAAGTTAAGGAATGGTTGAGAAACCATCAAAATTTTCGCAAGTCTGTTACTCGAAACCAATAACTGGAATGGCCTAGGGGAAAAGTACACACACCGTTGTAATGGGGCGAGTTTCTACTTTCAGATGCAACAGGAATATCTCGGGTTCGTCAATCCGTTCGCGAGATATGGGAGTTTGAAGTTAAGGAATGGTTGAGAAACCATCAAAATTTTCGCAATTCTGATGCTAGAAACGAATAACTGGAATGACATAGGGGAAAAGTACACACACCGTTGTAATGGGGCGAGTTTCTAGTTTCAGATGCAACAGGAATTTCTCGAGTTCGTCAATCCGTTCGCGAGATATGGGAGTTTGAAGTTAAGGAATGGTTGAGAAACAATCAAAATTTTCGCAATTCTGATGCTGGAAACGAATAACTGGACTGAACTAGGGGAAAAGTACACACACCATTGTAATCGGACGACTTTCTACTTTCAGATGCAACAGGAAATAATCCAGTTCGTCAATCCGTTCGCGAGATATGGGAGTTTGAAGTTATGGAATAATTGAGAAACCATCAAAATTTTCGAAAGTCTGATACTCGAAACCAATAACTACTATGGCCTAGGGCAAAAATACACATACCGTTGTAATCGGGAGAGTTTCTTCTTCCAGATGCAACCGGAATTTCTCGTGTTCGTCAATCCGTTCGCGAGATATGGGAGTTTGAAATTAAGGAATGGTTGAGAAACCATCACAATTTTCGCAACTCTGATACTCGAAACCAATAACCACAAAGGCCTAGGGGAAAAATACACATACCGTTGTAATCGGGCGAGTTTCTACTTTCAGATGCAACAGGAATTTCTCGAGTTCGTCAATCCGTTCGCGAGATATGGGAGTTTGATGTTACGGAATTGTTGAGAAACCATCAAAATTTTCGCAAGTCTGATACTCGAAACCAATAACCACAAAGGCCTAGGGGAAAAATACACATACCGTTGTAATCGGGCGAGTTTCTACATTCAGATGCAACAGGAATTTCTCGAGCACGTCAATCCGTTCGCGAGATATGGGAGTTTGAAGTTAAGGAATGGTTGAGAGACTATCAAAATTTTCGCAATTCTGATGCTGGAAACGAATAACTGGAATGACCTAGGGGAAAAGTACACACACCATTGTAATCGGACGACTTTCTACTTTCAGATGCAACAGGAAATAATCCAGTTCGTCAATCCGTTCGCGAGATATGGGAGTTTGAAGTTAAGGAATAATTGAGAAACCATCAAAATTTTCGAAAGTCTGATACTCGAAACCAATAACTACTATGGCCTAGGGCAAAAATACACATACCTTTGTAATCGGGCGAGTTTCTACTTTCAGATGCAATAGGATATTCTCGAGTTCTTCGATCCGTTAGCGAGATATGGGAGTTTGAAGTTAAGGAATGGTTGAGAAACCATCAAAATTTTCGCAAGTCTGTTACTCGAAACCAATAACTGGAATGGCCTAGGGGAAAAGTACACACACCGTTGTAATGGGGCGAGTTTCTACTTTCAGATGCAACAGGAATATCTCGGGTTCGTCAATCCGTTCGCGAGATATGGGAGTTTGAAGTTAAGGAATGGTTGAGAAACCATAAAAATTTTCGCAAGTCTGATACTCGAAACCAATAACTACTATGGCCTAGGGCAAAAATACACATACCTTTGTAATCGGGCGAGTTTCTACTTTCAGTTGCAATAGGATATTCTCGAGTTCTTCGATCCGTTGGCGAGATATGGGAGTTTGAAGTTAAGGAATGGTTGAGAAACCATCAAAATTTTCGCAAGTCTGTTACTCGAAACCAATAACTGGAATGGCCTAGGGGAAAAGTACACACACCGTTGTAATGGGGCGAGTTTCTACTTTCAGATGCAACAGGAATTTCTCGAGTTCGTCAATCCGTTCGCGAGATATGGGAGTTTGAAGTTAAGGAATGGTTGAGAAACAATCAAAATTTTCGCAATTCTGATGCTGGAAACGAATAACTGGAATGACCTAGGGGAAAAGTACACACACCATTGTAATCGGACGACTTTCTACTTTCAGATGCAATAGGAAATAATCCAGTTCGTCAATCCGTTCGCGAGATATGGGAGTATGAAGTTAAGGAATAATTGAGAAACCATCAAAATTTTCGAAAGTCTGATACTCGAAACCAATAACTACTATGGCCTAGGGCAAAAATACACATACCGTTGTAATCGGGAGAGTTTCTTCTTCCAGATGCAACCGTAATTTCTCGTGTTCGTCAATCCGTTCGCGAGATATGGGAGTTTGAAATTAAGGAATGGTTGAGAAACCATCACAATTTTCGCAAGTCTGATACTCGAAACCAATAACTGGAATGGCCTAGGGGAAAAGTACACACACCGTTGTAATGGGGCGAGTTTCTACTTTCAGATGCAACAGGAATTTCTCGAGTTCGTCAATCCGTTCGCGAGATATGGGAGTTTGAAGTTAAGGAGTGGTTGAGAAACAATCAAAATTTTCGCAATTCTGATGCTGGAAACGAATAACTGGAATGACCTAGGGGAAAAGTACACACACCATTGTAATCGGACGACTTTCTACTTTCAGATGCAATAGGAAATAATCCAGTTCGTCAATCCGTTCGCGAGATATGGGAGTTTGAAGTTAAGGAATAATGGAGAAACCATCAAAATTTTCGAAAGTCTGATACTCGAAACCAATAACTACTATGGCCTAGGGCAAAAATACACATACCGTTGTAATCGGGAGAGTTTCTTCTTCCAGATGCAACCGGAATTTCTCGTGTTCGTCAATCCGTTCGCGAGATATGGGAGTTTGAAATTAAGGAATGGTTGAGAAACCATCAAAATTTTCGCAAGTCTGATACTCGAAACCAATAACCACAAAGGCCTAGGGGAAAAATACACATACCGTTGTAATCGGGCGAGTTTCTACATTCAGATGCAACAGGAATTTCTCGAGCACGTCAATCCGTTCGCGAGATATGGGAGTTTGAAGTTAAGGAATGGTTGAGAGACTATCAAAATTTTCGCAATTCTGATGCTAGAAACGAATAACTGGAATGACCTAGGGAAAAAGTACACACACCATTGTAATCGGTCGACTTTCTACTTTCAGATGCAACAGGAATTTCTCGAGGTCGTCAATCCGTTCGCGAGATATTGGAGTTTGAAATTAAGGAACGGTTGAGAAACCATCAAAATTTTCGCAAGTCTGATACTCGAAACCAATAATTGGAACGGCCAAGGGGAAAAGTACACACACCACTGTAATCGGTCGACTTTCTACTTTCAGATGCAACAGGAAATAATCGAGTTCGTCAATCCGTTCGCGAGATATGCGAGTTTGAATTTAAGGAATGCTTGAGAAACCATCAAAATTTTCGCAAGTCTGATACTCGAAACCAATAACGACAAAGGCTTAGGGGAAAAATACAAATACCGTTGTAATCAGGAGAGTGTCTACTTTCAGGTGCAATAGGAATCTCTCGAGTTGGTCAATTCGTTCGCGAAATATGGGAATTGAAGTTAAGGAATGGTTGAGAAACCATCACAATTTTCGCAATTCTGATGCTAGAAACCAATAACTAGTATGGCCTAGGGCAAAAATACACATACCGTTGTAATCGGGAGAGTTTCTTCTTCCAGATGCAACCGGAATTTCTCGTGTTCGTCAATCCGTTCGCGAGATATGGGAGTTTGAAATTAAGGAATGGTTGAGAAACCATCACAATTTTCGCAAGTCTGATACTCGAAACCAATAACTACTATGGCCTAGGAGAAAAATACACATACCTTTGTAATCGGGCGAGTCTCTACTTTCAGATGCAACAGGAATTTCTCGAGTTCGTCAATCCGTTCGCGAGATATGGGAGTTTGAAGTTAAGGAATTGTTGAGAAACCATCAAAATTTTCGCAAGTCTGATACTCGAAACCAATAACCACAAAGGCCTAGGGGAAAAATACACATACCGTTGTAATCGGGAGAGTTTCTTCTTCCAGATGCAACCGGAATTTCTCGTGTTCGTCAATCCGTTCGCGAGATATGGGAGTTTGAAATTAAGGAATGGTTGAGAAACCATCACAATTTTCGCAAGTCTGATACTCGAAACCAATAACTACTATGGCCTAGGAGAAAAATACACATACCTTTGTAATCGGGCGAGTCTCTACTTTCAGATGCAACAGGAATTTCTCGAGTTCGTCAATCCGTTCGCGAGATATGGGAGTTTGAAGTTAAGGAATTGTTGAGAAGCCATCAAAATTTTCGCAAGTCTGATACTCGAAACCAATAACCACAAAGGCCTAGGGGAAAAATACACATACCGTTGTAATCGGGCGAGTGTCTACTTTTAGGTGCAACAAGAATTTCTCGAGTTCGTCAATCCGTTCGCGAGATATGGGAGTTTGAAGTTAAGGAATGGTTGAGAAACCATCACAATCTTCGCAATTCTGATGCTAGAAACGAATAACTGGAATGACCTAGGGAAAAAGTACACACACCATTGTAATCGGTCGACTTTCTACTTCCACATGCAACAGGAATTTCTCGAGGTCGTCAATCCGTTCGCGAGATATTGGAGTTTGAAATTAAGGAACGGTTGAGAAACCATCAAAATTTTCGCAAGTCTGATACTCGAAACCAATAATTGGAACGGCCTAGGGGAAAAGTACACACACCACTGTAATCGGTCGACTTTCTACTTTCAGATGCAACAGGAAATAATCGAGTTCGTCAATCCGTTCGCGAGATATGGGAGTTTGAAGTTAAGGAATAATTGAGAAACCATCAAAATTTTCGAAAGTCTGATACTCGAAACCAATAACTAGTATGGTCTAGGGCAAAAATACACATACCGTTGTAATCGGGAGAGTTTCTTCTTCCAGATGCAACCGGAATTTCTCGTGTTCGTCAATCCGTTCGCGAGATATGGGAGTTTGAAATTAAGGAATGGTTGAGAAACCATCACAATTTTCGCAAGTCTGATACTCGAAACCAATAACTGGAATGGCCTAGGGGAAAAGTACACACACCGTTGTAATGGGGCGAGTTTCTACTTTCAGATGCAACAGGAATTTCTCGAGTTCGTCAATCCGTTCGCGAGATATGGGAGTTTGAAGTTAAGGAATGGTTGAGAGACTATCAAAATTTTCGCAATTCTGATGCTGGAAACGAATAACTGGAATGACCTAGGGGAAAAGTACACACACCATTGTAATCGGACGACTTTCTACTTTCAGATGCAACAGGAAATAATCCAGTTCGTCAATCCGTTCGCGAGATATGGGAGTTTGAAGTTAAGGAATAATTGAGAAACCATCAAAATTTTCGAAAGTCTGATACTCGAAACCAATAACTACTATGGCCTATGGCAAAAATACACATACCGTTGTAATCGGGAGAGTTTCTTCTTCCAGATGCAACCGGAATTTCTCGTGTTCGTCAATCCGTTCGCGAGATATGGGAGTTTGAAATTAAGGAATGGTTGAGAAACCATCACAATTTTCGCAAGTCTGATACTCGAAACCAATAACTACTATGGCCTAGGAGAAAAATACACATACCTTTGTAATCGGGCGAGTCTCTACTTTCAGATGCAACAGGAATTTCTCGAGTTCGTCAATCCGTTCGTGAGATATGGGAGTTTGAAGTTACGGAATTGTTGAGAAACCATCAAAATTTTCGCAAGTCTGATACTCGAAACCAATAACCACAAAGGCCTAGGGGAAAAATACACATACCGTTGTAATCGGGCGAGTTTCTACATTCAGATGCAACAGGAATTTCTCGAGTTCGTCAAGCCGTTCGCGAGATATGGGAGTTTGAAGTTAAGGAGTGGTTGAGAAACCATCACAATTTTCGCAATTCTGATGCTAGAAACGAATAACTGGAATGACCTAGGGAAAAAGTACACACACCATTGTAATCGGTCGACTTTCTACTTCCACATGCAACAGGAATTTCTCGAGGTCGTCAATCCGTTCGCGAGATATTGGAGTTTGAAATTAAGGAACGGTTGAGAAACCATCAAAATTTTCGCAAGTCTGATACTCGAAACCAATAATTGGAACGGCCAAGGGGAAAAGTACACACACCACTGTAATCGGTCGACTTTCTACTTTCAGATGCAACAGGAAATAATCGAGTTCGTCAATCCGTTCGCGAGATATGCGAGTTTGAATTTAAGGAATGCTTGAGAAACCATCAAAATTTTCGCAAGTCTGATACTCGAAACCAATAACGACAAAGGCTTAGGGGAAAAATACACATACCGTTGTAATCAGGAGAGTGTCTACTTTCAGGTGCAATAGGAATCTCTCGAGTTGGTCAATTCGTTCGCGAAATATGGGAATTGAAGTTAAGGAATGGTTGAGAAACCATCACAATTTTCGCAAGTCTGATACTCGAAACCAATAACTACTATGGCCTAGGAGAAAAATACTCATACCTTTGTAATCGGGCGAGTCTCTACTTTCAGATGCAACAGGAATTTCTCGAGTTCGTCAATCCGTTCGCGAGATATGGGAGTTTGAAGTTAAGGAATTGTTGAGAAACCATCAAAATTTTCGCAAGGCTGATACTCGAAACCAATAACCACAAAGGCCTAGGGGAAAAATACACATACCGTTGTAATCGGGAGAGTTTCTTCTTCCAGATGCAACCGGAATTTCTCGTGTTCGTCAATCCGTTCGCGAGATATGGGAGTTTGAAATTAAGGAATGGTTGAGAAACCATCACAATTTTCGCAAGTCTGATACTCGAAACCAATAACTACTATGGCCTAGGAGAAAAATACACATACCTTTGTAATCGGGCGAGTCTCTACTTTCAGATGCAACAGGAATTTCTCGAGTTCGTCAATCCGTTCGCGAGATATGGGAGTTTGAAGTTAAGGAATTGTTGAGAAACCATCAAAATTTTCGCAAGTCTGATACTCGAAACCAATAACCACAAAGGCCTAGGGGAAAAATACACATACCGTTGTAATCGGGAGAGTTTCTTCTTCCAGATGCAACCGGAATTTCTCGTGTTCGTCAATCCGTTCGCGAGATATGGGAGTTTGAAATTAAGGAATGGTTGAGAAACCATCACAATTTTCGCAAGTCTGATACTCGAAACCAATAACTACTATGGCCTAGGAGAAAAATACACATACCTTTGTAATCGGGCGAGTCTCTACTTTCAGATGCAACAGGAATTTCTCGAGTTCGTCAATCCGTTCGCGAGATATGGGAGTTTGAAGTTAAGGAATTGTTGAGAAGCCATCAAAATTTTCGCAAGTCTGATACTCGAAACCAATAACCACAAAGGCCTAGGGGAAAAATACACATACCGTTGTAATCGGGCGAGTGTCTACTTTTAGGTGCAACAAGAATTTCTCGAGTTCGTCAATCCGTTCGCGAGATATGGGAGTTTGAAGTTAAGGAATGGTTGAGAAACCATCACAATCTTCGCAATTCTGATGCTAGAAACGAATAACTGGAATGACCTAGGGAAAAAGTACACACACCATTGTAATCGGTCGACTTTCTACTTCCACATGCAACAGGAATTTCTCGAGGTCGTCAATCCGTTCGCGAGATATTGGAGTTTGAAATTAAGGAACGGTTGAGAAACCATCAAAATTTTCGCAAGTCTGATACTCGAAACCAATAATTGGAACGGCCTAGTGAAAAGTACACACACCATTGTAATCGGGTGGTTTCTACATTCAGATGCAATAGGAATTTCTCGAGTACGTCAATCCGTTCGCGAGATATGGGAGTTTGAAGTTAAAGAATGGTTGAGAAATCATCAAAATTTTCGCAATTCGGCTGCTAGAAACGAATAACTGGAAAGACCTAGGGGAAAAGTACAAACACCATTGTAATCGGTAGACTTTCTACTTTCAGATGCAACAGGAAATAATCGAGTTCGTCAATCCGTTCGCGAGATATGGGAGTTTGAAGTTAAGGAACGGTTGAGAAACCATCAAAATTTTCGCAATTCTGATGCTAGATACGAAAAACTGGAATGGCCTAGGGAAAAAGTACACACACCATTGTAACCGGGCGAGTTTCTACTTCCAGATGCAACAGGAATTTCTCGAGGTCGTCAATCCGTTCGCGAGATATTGGAGTTTGAAATTAAGGAACGGTTGAGAAACCATCAAAATTTTCGCAAGTCTGATACTCGAAACCAATAATTGGAACGGCCTAGGGGAAAAGTACACACACCACTGTAATCGGTCGACTTTCTACTTTCAGATGCAACAGGAAATAATCGAGTTCGTCAATCCGTTCGCGAGATATGGAAGTTTGAAGTTAAGGAATGCTTGAGAAACCATCAAAATTTTCGCAAGTCTGATACTCGAAACCAATAACGACAAAGGCTTAGTAGAAAAATTCACATACCGTTGTAATCAGGAGAGTGTCTACTTTCAGGTGCAATAGGAATCTCTCGAGTTGGTCAATCCGTTCGCGAAATATGGGAATTGAAGTTAAGGAATGGTTGAGAAACCATCACAATTTTCGCAATTCTGATGCTAGAAACGAATAACTGGAATGACCTAGGGAAAAAGTACACACACCATTGTAATCGGTCGACTTTCTACTTCCACATGCAACAGGAATTTCTCGAGGTCGTCAATCCGTTCGCGAGATATTGGAGTTTGAAATTAAGGAACGGTTGAGAAACCATCAAAATTTTCGCAAGTCTGATACTCGAAACCAATAATTGGAACGGCCTAGGGGAAAAGTACACACACCACTGTAATCGGTCGACTTTCTACTTTCAGATGCAACAGAAAATAATCGAGTTCGTCAATCCGTTCGCGAGATATGGGAGTTTGAAGTTAAGGAATGGTTGAGAAATCATCAAAATTTTCGCAATTCGGCTGCTAGAAACGAATAACTGGAAAGACCTAGGGGAAAAGTACAAACACCATTGTAATCGGTAGACTTTCTACTTTCAGATGCAACAGGAAATAATCGAGTTCGTCAATCCGTTCGCGAGATATGGGAGTTTGAAGTTAAGGAACGGTTGAGAAACCATCGAAATTTTCGCAAGTCTGATACTCGAAACCAATAACAACAAAGGCTTAGGGGAAAAATACACATACCGTTGTAATCGGGAGAGTTTCTACTTCCAGATTCAACCGGAATTTCTCGAGTTCATCAATCCGTTCGCGAGATATGGGGGTTTGAAGTTAAGGAATGGTTGATAAACCATCAAAATTATCGCAATTCTGACGCTAGAAACGAATAACTGGAATGACCGAGGGGAAAAGTACACACACCATTGTAATCGGTCAAGTTTCTACTTTCAGACGCAACAGGAAATAATCGAGTTCGCCAATCCGTTCGCGAGATTTGGGAGTTTGAAGTTAAGGAATGGTTGAGAAACCATCAAAATTTTCGCAAGTCTGATACTCGAAACCAACAACTACAAAGGCTTGGGGGAAAAATTCACATACCGTTGTAATCGGGAGAGTTTCTACTTTCAGATGCAACAGAAATTTTTCGGATTCGTCAATGCGTTCGCGAAATATCGGAGTTTGGAGTTAAGAGATGGTTGAGATACCATCAAAATTTCCGCAATTCTGAAGCTAGAAACGAAAAACTGGAATGGCCTAGGGGAAAAGTACACAATCCAATGTAATCGAGCGAGTTTCTACTTTCAGATGCAACAGTAATTTCTCGAGTTCGCCAATCCGTTCGCGAGGTATGGGAGTTTGAAATTAAGGAACGGTTGAGAAACCATCAAAATTTTCGCAAGTCTGATACTCGAAACCAACAACTACAAAGGCTTAGGGGAAAAATACACATACCGTTGTAATCAGGAGAGTGTCTACTTTCAGGTGCAATAGGAATCTCTCGAGTTGGTCAATCCGTTCGCGAAATATGGGAATTGAAGTTAAGGAATGGTTGAGAAACCATCACAATTTTCGCAATTCTGATGCTAGAAACGAATAACTGGAATGACCTAGGGAAAAAGTACACACACCATTGTAATCGGTCGACTTTCTACTTCCACATGCAACAGGAATTTCTCGAGGTCGTCAATCCGTTCGCGAGATATTGGAGTTTGAAATTAAGGAACAGTTGAGAAACCATCAAAATTTTCGCAAGTCTGATACTCGAAACCAATAATTGGAACGGCCTAGGGGAAAAGTACACACACCACTGTAATCGGTCGACTTTCTACTTTCAGATGCAACAGGAAATAATCGAGTTCGTCAATCCGTTCGCGAGATATGGGAGTTTGAAGTTAAGGAATGGTTGAGAAATCATCAAAATTTTCGCAATTCGGCTGCTAGAAACGAATAACTGGAAAGACCTAGGGGAAAAGTACAAACACCATTGTAATCGGTAGACCTTGTACTTTCAGGTGCAACAGGAAATAATCGAGTTCGTCAATCCGTTCACGAGATATGGGAGTTTGAAGTTAAGGAACGGTTGAGAAACCATCGAAATTTTCGCAAGTCTGATACTCGAAACCAATAACAACAAAGGCTTAGGGGAAAAATACACATACCGTTGTAATCGGGAGAGTTTCTACTTCCAGATTCAACCGGAATTTCTCGAGTTCATCAATCCGTTCGCGAGATATGGGGGTTTGAAGTTAAGGAATGGTTGATAAACCATCAAAATTATCGCAATTCTGACGCTAGAAACGAATAACTGGAATGACCGAGGGGAAAAGTACACACACCATTGTAATCGGTCAAGTTTCTACTTTCAGACGCAACAGGAAATAATCGAGTTCGCCAATCCGTTCGCGAGATTTGGGAGTTTGAAGTTAAGGAATGGTTGAGAAACCATCAAAATTTTCGCAAGTCTGATACTCGAAACCAACAACTACAAAGGCTTGGGGGAAAAATTCACATACCGTTGTAATCGGGAGAGTTTCTACTTTCAGATGCAACAGAAATTTTTCGGATTCGTCAATGCGTTCGCGAAATATCGGAGTTTGGAGTTAAGAGATGGTTGAGATACCATCAAAATTTCCGCAATTCTGATGCTAGAAACGAAAAACTGGAATGGCCTAGGGGAAAAGTACACAATCCAATGTAATCGAGCGAGTTTCTACTTTCAGATGCAACAGGAATTTCTCGAGTTCGCCAATCCGTTCGCGAGGTATGGGAGTTTGAAACTAAGGAACGGTTGAGAAACCATCAAAATTTTCGCAAGTCTGATACTCGAAACCAACAACTACAAAGGCTTAGGGGAAAAATACACATACCGTTGTAATCGGGCGAGTTTCTGCTTTCAGATGCAATAGGTAATTCTCGAGTTCGTCAATCCGTTCGCGAGATATTGGAGTTTGAAATTAAGGAACGGTTGAGAAACCATCAAAATTTTCGCAAGTCTGATACTCGAAACCAATAATTGGAACGGCCTAGGGGAAAAGTACACACACCACTGTAATCGGTCGACTTTCTACTTTCAGATGCAACAGGAAATAATCGAGTTCGTCAATCCGTTCGCGAGATATGGGAGTTTGAAGTTAAGGAATGGTTGAGAAATCATCAAAATTTTCGCAATTCGGCTGCTAGAAACGAATAACTGGAAAGACCTAGGGGAAAAGTACAAACACCATTGTAATCGGTAGACTTTCTACTTTCAGATGCAACAGGAAATAATCGAGTTCGTCAATCCGTTCGCGAGATATGGGAGTTTGAAGTTAAGGAACGGTTGAGAAACCATCAAAATTTTCGCAAGTCTGATACTCGAATCCAATAACAACAAAGGCTTAGGGGAAAAATACACATACCGTTGTAATCGGGAGAGTTTCTACTTCCAGATTCAACCGGAATTTCTCGAGGTCATCAATCCGTTCGCGAGATATGGGGGTTTGAAGTTAAGGAATGGTTGATAAACCATCAAAATTATCGCAATTCTGACGCTAGAAACGAATAACTGGAATGACCGAGGGGAAAAGTACACACACCATTGTAATCGGTCAAGTTTCTACTTTCAGACGCAACAGGAAATAATCGAGTTCGCCAATCCGTTCGCGAGATTTGGGAGTTTGAAGTTAAGGAATGGTTGAGAAACCATCAAAATTTTCGCAAGTCTGATACTCGAAACCAACAACTACAAAGGCTTGGGGGAAAAATTCACATACCGTTGTAATCGGGAGAGTTTCTACTTTCAGATGCAACAGAAATTTTTCGGATTCGTCAATGCGTTCGCGAAATATCGGAGTTTGGAGTTAAGAGCTGGTTGAGATACCATCAAAATTTCCGCAATTCTGATGCTAGAAACGAAAAACTGGAATGACCTAGGGGAAAAGTACACAATCCAATGTAATCGAGCGAGTTTTAACTTTCAGATGCAACAGGAATTTCTCGAGTTCGCCAATCCGTTCGCGAGGTATGGGAGTTTGAAATTAAGGAACGGTTGAGAAACCATCAAAATTTTCGCAAGTCTGATACTCGAAACCAACAACTACAAAGGCTTAGGGGAAAAATACACATACCGTTGTAATCGGGCGAGTTTCTGCTTTCAGATGCAATAGGAAATTCTCGAGTTCGTCAATCCGTTCGCGAGATATGCGAGTTTGAAGTTCAGGAATTGTTGAGAGACCATCACAATTTTCGCAAGTCTGATACTCGAAACCAATAACTGGAATGGCCTAGGGGATTAGTACACACACCACTGTAATCGGGCGAGTTTCTACTTTCAGGTGCACCAGTAATTTCTCGAGTTCGTCATTCCGTTCGCGAGATATGGGAGCATGAATTTAAGGAATGGTTGAGAAACCATCAAAATTTTCGCTGGTCTGATACTTGAAACCAATAATTGGACCGGCCTAGGGGAAAAGTACACACCATTGTTATCGGGCGAGGTTCTACTTTCAGATGCATCAGTAATTTCTCGAGTTCGTCATTCCGTTCGCGAGATATGGGAGTTTGAAGTTAAGGAATGGTTGAGAAACCATCAAAATTTTCGAAAGTCTGATACTCGAAACCAATAACCACAATGGCCTAGGGGAAAAATACACATACCGTTGTAATCGGGAGAGTTTCTACTTTCAGTTGCAACAGAAATTTTTCGTATTCGTCAATCCGTTCGCGAGATATGGGGGTTTGAAGTTAAGCAATGCTTGAGAAAACATCAAAATTTTCGCAAGTCTGATACTCGAAACCAATAACTACTATGGCCTAGGGCAAAAATACACATACCGTAGTAATCGGACGAGTTTCTGCTTTCAGATGCAACAGGAGTTTCTCGAGTTCGTCAATCCGTTCGCGAGAAATGGGATTTTGAAATTAAGGAACGGTTGAGAAACCATCAAAATTTTCGCAAGTGTGATACTCGAAATCAATAACTGGAATGGACTAGGGGAAAAGTACACACACCTTTGTAATGGGGCGAGTTTCTACTTTCAGATGCAACAGGAATTTCTCGAGTTCGTCAAACCGTTCGCGAGATATGGGAGTTTGAAGTTAAGGAATGGTTGAGAAACCATCAAAATTTTCGCAAGTGTGATACTCGAAACCAATAACTGGAATGGCCTAGGGGAAAAATACACATACCTTTGTAATCGGGCGAGTTTCTACTTTCAGATGCAATAGGATATTCTCGAGTTCTTCGATCCGTTGGCGAGATATGGGAGTTTGAAGTTAAGGAATGGTTGAGAAACAATCAAAATTTTCGCAATTCTGATGCTGGAAACGAATAACTGGAATGACCTAGGGGAAAAGTACACACACCATTGTAATCGGACGACTTTCTACTTTCAGATGCAACAGGAAATAATCCAGTTCGTCAATCCGTTCGCGAGATATGGGAGTTTGAAGTTAAGGAATGCTTGAGAAACCATCAAAATTCTCGCAATTCGGATGCTAGAAACGAATAACTGGAATGACCTAGGGGAAAAGTACACACACCATTGTAATCGGTCTACTTTCTACTTTCAGATGCAACAGGAAATAATCGAGTTCGTCAATCCGGTCACGAGATATGGGAGTTTGAAGTTAAGGAATGCTTGGGAAACCATCAAAATTTTCGCAAGTCTGATACTCGAAACCAATAACTACAAAGGCCTAGGGGAAAAATACACATACCTTTGTAATCGGGCGAGTTTCTACTTTCAGATGCAAAAGGAAATTCTCGAGTTCTTCAACCCGTTCGCGAGATATGGGAGTTTGAAGTTAAGGAATGGTTGAGAAACCATCAAAATTTTCGCAATTCTGATGCTAGAAACGAATAACTGGAATGACCTAGGGGAAAAGTACACACACCATTGTAATCGGTCTACTTTCTACTTTTAGATGCAACAGGAAATAATCGAGTTCGTCAATCCGTTCGCGAGATATGGGAGTTTGAAATTAAGGAACGGTTGAGAAACCATCAAAATTTTCGCAAGTCTGATACTCGAAACCAATAACTACAAAGGCTTAGGGGAAAAATACACATACCGTTGTAATCTGGAGAGTTTCTTCTTCCAGATGCAACCGGAATTTCTCGTGTTCGTCAATCCGTTCGCGAGATATGGGAGTTTGAAATTAAGGATGGTTGAGAAACCATCAATATTTTCGCAAGTCTGATACTCGAAACCAATAACTACTATGGCCTAGGAGAAAAATACACATACCTTTGTAATCGGGGGACTTTCTACTTTCAGATGCAACAGGAATTTCTCGAGCTCGTCAATCCGTTCGCGAGATATGGGAGTTTGAAGTTAAGGAACGGTTGAGAAACCATCAAAATCTTCGCAAGTCTGATACTCGAAACCAATAACTACTATGGCCTAGGAGAAAAATACACATACCTTTGTAATCGGGGGACTTTCTACTCTCAGATGCAACAGGAGTTTCTCGAGCTCGTCAATCCGTTCGCGAGATATGGGAGTTTGAAATTAAGGAACGGTTGAGAAACCATCAAAATTTTCGCAAGTCTGATACTCGAAACCAATAACTACAAAGGCTTAGGGGAAAAATACACATACCGTTGTAATTTGGAGAGTTTCTTCTTCCAGATGCAACCGGAATTTCTCGTGTTCGTCAATCCGTTCGCGAGATATGGGAGTTTGAAATTAAGGATGGTTGAGAAACCATCACTATTTTCGCAAGTCTGATACTCGAAACCAATAACTACTATGGCCTAGGAGAAAAATACACATACCTTTGTAATCGGGCGAGCTTCTACTTTCAGATGCAACAGGAATTTCTCGAGTTCGTCAATCCGTTAGCGAGATATGGGAGTTTGAAGTTAAGGAATGGTTGAGAAACCATCAAAATTTTCGCAAGTCTGTTACTCGAAACCAATAACTGGAATGGCCTAGGGGAAAAGTACACACAACGTTGTAATGGGGCGAGTTTCTACTTTCAGATGCAACAGGAATATCTCGGGTTCGTCAATCCGTTCGCGAGATATGGGAGATTGAAGTTAAGGAATGGTTGAGAAACCATAAAAATTTTCGCAAGTCTGATACTCGAAACCAATAACTACTATGGCCTAGGGCAAAAATACACATACCTTTGTAATCGGGCGAGTTTCTACTTTCAGATGCAATAGGAAATTTTTCGTATTCGTCAATCCGTTCGCGAGATATGGGGGTTTGAAGTTAAGCAATGCTTGAGAAAACATCAAAATTTTCGCAAGTCTGATACTCGAAACCAATAACTACTATGGCCTAGGGCAAAAATACACATACCGTAGTAATCGGACGAGTTTCTGCTTTCAGATGCAACAGGAGTTTCTCGAGTTCGTCAATCCGTTCGCGAGAAATGGGATTTTGAAATTAAGGAACGGTTGAGAAACCATCAAAATTTTCGCAAGTGTGATACTCGAAATCAATAACTGGAATGGACTAGGGGAAAAGTACACACACCTTTGTAATGGGGCGAGTTTCTACTTTCAGATGCAACAGGAATTTCTCGAGTTCGTCAAACCGTTCGCGAGATATGGGAGTTTGAAGTTAAGGAATGGTTGAGAAACCATCAAAATTTTCGCAAGTGTGATACTCGAAACCAATAACTGGAATGGCCTAGGGGAAAAATACACATACCTTTGTAATCGGGCGAGTTTCTACTTTCAGATGCAATAGGATATTCTCGAGTTCTTCGATCCGTTGGCGAGATATGGGAGTTTGAAGTTAAGGAATGGTTGAGAAACAATCAAAATTTTCGCAATTCTGATGCTGGAAACGAATAACTGGAATGACCTAGGGGAAAAGTACACACACCATTGTAATCGGACGACTTTCTACTTTCAGATGCAACAGGAAATAATCCAGTTCGTCAATCCGTTCGCGAGATATGGGAGTTTGAAGTTAAGGAATGCTTGAGAAACCATCAAAATTCTCGCAATTCGGATGCTAGAAACGAATAACTGGAATGACCTAGGGGAAAAGTACACACACCATTGTAATCGGTCTACTTTCTACTTTCAGATGCAACAGGAAATAATCGAGTTCGTCAATCCGGTCACGAGATATGGGAGTTTGAAGTTAAGGAATGCTTGGGAAACCATCAAAATTTTCGCAAGTCTGATACTCGAAACCAATAACTACAAAGGCCTAGGGGAAAAATACACATACCTTTGTAATCGGGCGAGTTTCTACTTTCAGATGCAAAAGGAAATTCTCGAGTTCTTCAACCCGTTCGCGAGATATGGGAGTTTGAAGTTAAGGAATGGTTGAGAAACCATCAAAATTTTCGCAATTCTGATGCTAGAAACGAATAACTGGAATGACCTAGGGGAAAAGTACACACACCATTGTAATCGGTCTACCTTCTACTTTTAGATGCAACAGGAAATAATCGAGTTCGTCAATCCGTTCGCGAGATATGGGAGTTTGAAATTAAGGAACGGTTGAGAAACCATCAAAATTTTCGCAAGTCTGATACTCGAAACCAATAACTACAAAGGCTTAGGGGAAAAATACACATACCGTTGTAATCTGGAGAGTTTCTTCTTCCAGATGCAACCGGAATTTCTCGTGTTCGTCAATCCGTTCGCGAGATATGGGAGTTTGAAATTAAGGATGGTTGAGAAACCATCAATATTTTCGCAAGTCTGATACTCGAAACCAATAACTACTATGGCCTAGGAGAAAAATACACATACCTTTGTAATCGGGGGACTTTCTACTTTCAGATGCAACAGGAATTTCTCGAGCTCGTCAATCCGTTCGCGAGATATGGGAGTTTGAAGTTAAGGAACGGTTGAGAAACCATCAAAATCTTCGCAAGTCTGATACTCGAAACCAATAACTACTATGGCCTAGGAGAAAAATACACATACCTTTGTAATCGGGGGACTTTCTACTCTCAGATGCAACAGGAGTTTCTCGAGCTCGTCAATCCGTTCGCGAGATATGGGAGTTTGAAATTAAGGAACGGTTGAGAAACCATCAAAATTTTCGCAAGTCTGATACTCGAAACCAATAACTACAAAGGCTTAGGGGAAAAATACACATACCGTTGTAATCTGGAGAGTTTCTTCTTCCAGATGCAACCGGAATTTCTCGTGTTCGTCAATCCGTTCGCGAGATATGGGAGTTTGAAATTAAGGATGGTTGAGAAACCATCACTATTTTCGCAAGTCTGATACTCGAAACCAATAACTACTATGGCCTAGGAGAAAAATACACATACCTTTGTAATCGGGCGAGCTTCTACTTTCAGATGCAACAGGAATTTCTCGAGTTCGTCAATCCGTTAGCGAGATATGGGAGTTTGAAGTTAAGGAATGGTTGAGAAACCATCAAAATTTTCGCAAGTCTGTTACTCGAAACCAATAACTGGAATGGCCTAGGGGAAAAGTACACACAACGTTGTAATGGGGCGAGTTTCTACTTTCAGATGCAACAGGAATATCTCGGGTTCGTCAATCCGTTCGCGAGATATGGGAGATTGAAGTTAAGGAATGGTTGAGAAACCATAAAAATTTTCGCAAGTCTGATACTCGAAACCAATAACTACTATGGCCTAGGGCAAAAATACACATACCTTTGTAATCGGGCGAGTTTCTACTTTCAGATGCAATAGGATATTCTCGAGTTCTTCGATCCGTTGGCGAGATATGGGAGTTTGAAGTTAAGGAATGGTTGAGAAACAATCGAAATTTTCGCAATTCTGATGCTGGAAACGAATAACTGGAATGACCTAGGGGAAAAGTACACACACCATTGTAATCGGACGACTTTCTACTTTCAGATGCAACAGGAAATAATCCAGTTCGTCAATCCGTTCGCGAGATATGGGAGTTTGAAGTTAAGGAATGCTTGAGAAACCATCAAAATTCTCGCAATTCGGATGCTAGAAACGAATAACTGGAATGACCTAGGGGAAAAGTACACACACCATTGTAATCGGTCTACTTTCTACTTTCAGATGCAACAGGAAATAATCGAGTTCGTCAATCCGGTCACGAGATATGGGAGTTTGAAGTTAAGGAATGCTTGGGAAACCATCAAAATTTTCGCAAGTCTGATACTCGAAACCAATAACTACAAAGGCCTAGGGGAAAAATACACATACCTTTGTAATCGGGCGAGTTTCTACTTTCAGATGCAAAAGGAAATTCTCGAGTTCTTCAACCCGTTCGCGAGATATGGGAGTTTGAAGTTAAGGAATGGTTGAGAAACCATCAAAATTTTCGCAATTCTGATGCTAGAAACGAATAACTGGAATGACCTAGGGGAAAAGTACACACACCATTGTAATCGGTCTACTTTCTACTTTTAGATGCAACAGGAAATAATCGAGTTCGTCAATCCGTTCGCGAGATATGGGAGTTTGAAATTAAGGAACGGTTGAGAAACCATCAAAATTTTCGCAAGTCTGATACTCGAAACCAATAACTACAAAGGCTTAGGGGAAAAATACACATACCGTTGTAATCTGGAGAGTTTCTTCTTCCAGATGCAACCGGAATTTCTCGTGTTCGTCAATCCGTTCGCGAGATATGGGAGTTTGAAATTAAGGATGGTTGAGAAACCATCAATATTTTCGCAAGTCTGATACTCGAAACCAATAACTACTATGGCCTAGGAGAAAAATACACATACCTTTGTAATCGGGGGACTTTCTACTTTCAGATGCAACAGGAATTTCTCGAGCTCGTCAATCCGTTCGCGAGATATGGGAGTTTGAAGTTAAGGAACGGTTGAGAAACCATCAAAATCTTCGCAAGTCTGATACTCGAAACCAATAACTACTATGGCCTAGGAGAAAAATACACATACCTTTGTAATCGGGGGACTTTCTACTCTCAGATGCAACAGGAGTTTCTCGAGCTCGTCAATCCGTTCGCGAGATATGGGAGTTTGAAATTAAGGAACGGTTGAGAAACCATCAAAATTTTCGCAAGTCTGATACTCGAAACCAATAACTACAAAGGCTTAGGGGAAAAATACACATACCGTTGTAATCTGGAGAGTTTCTTCTTCCAGATGCAACCGGAATTTCTCGTGTTCGTCAATCCGTTCGCGAGATATGGGAGTTTGAAATTAAGGATGGTTGAGAAACCATCACTATTTTCGCAAGTCTGATACTCGAAACCAATAACTACTATGGCCTAGGAGAAAAATACACATACCTTTGTAATCGGGCGAGCTTCTACTTTCAGATGCAACAGGAATTTCTCGAGTTCGTCAATCCGTTAGCGAGATATGGGAGTTTGAAGTTAAGGAATGGTTGAGAAACCATCAAAATTTTCGCAAGTCTGTTACTCGAAACCAATAACTGGAATGGCCTAGGGGAAAAGTACACACAACGTTGTAATGGGGCGAGTTTCTACTTTCAGATGCAACAGGAATATCTCGGGTTCGTCAATCCGTTCGCGAGATATGGGAGATTGAAGTTAAGGAATGGTTGAGAAACCATAAAAATTTTCGCAAGTCTGATACTCGAAACCAATAACTACTATGGCCTAGGGCAAAAATACACATACCTTTGTAATCGGGCGAGTTTCTACTTTCAGATGCAATAGGATATTCTCGAGTTCTTCGATCCGTTGGCGAGATATGGGAGTTTGAAGTTAAGGAATGGTTGAGAAACAATCAAAATTTTCGCAATTCTGATGCTGGAAACGAATAACTGGAATGACCTAGGGGAAAAGTACACACACCATTGTAATCGGACGACTTTCTACTTTCAGATGCAACAGGAAATAATCCAGTTCGTCAATCCGTTCGCGAGATATGGGAGTTTGAAGTTAAGGAATGCTTGAGAAACCATCAAAATTCTCGCAATTCGGATGCTAGAAACGAATAACTGGAATGACCTAGGGGAAAAGTACACACACCATTGTAATCGGTCTACTTTCTACTTTCAGATGCAACAGGAAATAATCGAGTTCGTCAATCCGGTCACGAGATATGGGAGTTTGAAGTTAAGGAATGCTTGGGAAACCATCAAAATTTTCGCAAGTCTGATACTCGAAACCAATAACTACAAAGGCCTAGGGGAAAAATACACATACCTTTGTAATCGGGCGAGTTTCTACTTTCAGATGCAAAAGGAAATTCTCGAGTTCTTCAACCCGTTCGCGATATATGGGAGTTTGAAGTTAAGGAATGGTTGAGAAACCATCAAAATTTTCGCAATTCTGATGCTAGAAACGAATAACTGGAATGACCTAGGGGAAAAGTACACACACCATTGTAATCGGTCTACTTTCTACTTTTAGATGCAACAGGAAATAATCGAGTTCGTCAATCCGTTCGCGAGATATGGGAGTTTGAAATTAAGGAACGGTTGAGAAACCATCAAAATTTTCGCAAGTCTGATACTCGAAACCAATAACTACAAAGGCTTAGGGGAAAAATACACATACCGTTGTAATCTGGAGAGTTTCTTCTTCCAGATGCAACCGGAATTTCTCGTGTTCGTCAATCCGTTCGCGAGATATGGGAGTTTGAAATTAAGGATGGTTGAGAAACCATCAATATTTTCGCAAGTCTGATACTCGAAACCAATAACTACTATGGCCTAGGAGAAAAATACACATACCTTTGTAATCGGGGGACTTTCTACTTTCAGATGCAACAGGAATTTCTCGAGCTCGTCAATCCGTTCGCGAGATATGGGAGTTTGAAGTTAAGGAACGGTTGAGAAACCATCAAAATCTTCGCAAGTCTGATACTCGAAACCAATAACTACTATGGCCTAGGAGAAAAATACACATACCTTTGTAATCGGGGGACTTTCTACTCTCAGATGCAACAGGAGTTTCTCGAGCTCGTCAATCCGTTCGCGAGATATGGGAGTTTGAAATTAAGGAACGGTTGAGAAACCATCAAAATTTTCGCAAGTCTGATACTCGAAACCAATAACTACAAAGGCTTAGGGGGAAAATACACATACCGTTGTAATCTGGAGAGTTTCTTCTTCCAGATGCAACCGGAATTTCTCGTGTTCGTCAATCCGTTCGCGAGATATGGGAGTTTGAAATTAAGGATGGTTGAGAAACCATCACTATTTTCGCAAGTCTGATACTCGAAACCAATAACTACTATGGCCTAGGAGAAAAATACACATACCTTTGTAATCGGGCGAGCTTCTGCTTTCAGATGCAACAGGAAATAATCGAGTTCGTCAATCCGTTCGCGAGATATGGGAGTTTGAAGTTAAGGAACGGTTGAGAAACCATCAAAATCTTCGCAAGTCTGATACTCGAAACCAATAACTACTATGGCCTAGGAGAAAAATACACATACCTTTGTAATCGGGCGAGTTTCTACTTTCAGATGCAACAGGAATTTCTCGAGTTCGTCAATCCGTTCGCGAGATATGGGAGTTTGAAGTTAAGGAATGGTTGAGAAACCATCAAAATTTTCGCAATTCGGATGCTAGAAACGAATAACTGGAATGACCTAGGGGAAAGGTACACACACCATTGTAATCGGTCTACTTTCTGCTTTCAGATGCAACCGGAAATAATCGAGTTCGTCAATCCGTTCGCGAGATATGGGAGTTTGAAATTAAGGAATAATTGAGAAACCATCAAAATTTTCGCAAGTCAGATACTCGAAACCAATAACTACTATGGCCTAGGGCAAAAATACACACACCGTTGTAATCGGGCGAGTTTTTGCTTTCAGATGCAATAGGAAATTCTCGAGTTCTTCAATCCATCGCGAGATATGGGAGTTTGAAGTTAAGGAACGGTTGAGAAACCATCAATATTTTCGCAAGTCTGATACTCGAAACCAATAACTGGAATGGCCTAGGGGAAAAGTACACACAACGTTGTAATGGGGCGAGTTTCTACTTTCAGATGCAACAGGAACATCTCGGGTTCGTCAATCCGTTCGCGAGATATGGGAGTTTGAAATTAAGGAATGGTTGAGAAACCATCAAAATTTTCGCAATTCGGATGCTAGAAACGAATAACTGGAATGACCTAGGGGAAAGGTACACACACCATTGTAATCGGTCTACTTTCTGCTTTCAGATGCAACCGGAAATAATCGAGTTCGTCAATCCGTTCGCGAGATATGGGAGTTTGAAATTAAGGAATAATTGAGAAACCATCAAAATTTTCGCAAGTCAGATACTCGAAACCAATAACTACTATGGCCTAGGGCAAAAATACACACACCGTTGTAATCGGGCGAGTTTTTGCTTTCAGATGCAATAGGAAATTCTCGAGTTCTTCAATCCATCGCGAGATATGGGAGTTTGAAGTTAAGGAATGGTTGAGAAACCATCAATATTTTCGCAAGTCTGATACTCGAAACCAATAACTGCTATGGCCTAGGGCAAAAATACACATACCGTTGTAATCGGACGTGTTTCTGGTTTCAGATGCAACAGGAATTTATCGAGTTCGTAAATCCGTTCGCGAGGAATGGGAGTTTGAAATTAAGGAACGGTTGAGAAACCATCAAAATTTTCGCAAGTCTGCTACTCGAACCCAATAACTACTATGGCCTAGGAGAAAAATACACATACCTTTGTAATTTGGGGACTTTCTACTTTCAGATGCAACAGGAATTTCTCGAGCTCGTCAATCCGTTCGCGAGATATGGGAGTTTGAAATTAAGGAACGGTTGAGAAACCATCAAAATCTTCGCAAGTCTGATACTCGAAACCAATAACTACTATGGCCTAGGAGAAAAATACACATACCTTTGTAATCGGGCGAGTTTCTACTTTCAGATGCAACAGGAATTTCTCGAGTTCGTCAATCCGTTCGCGAGATATGGGAGTTTGAAGTTAAGGAATGGTTGAAAAACCATCAAAATTTTCGCAAGTCTGTTACTCGAAACCAATAACTGGAATGGCCTAGGGGAAAAGTACACACAACGTTGTAATGGGGCGAGTTTCTACTTTCAGATGCAACAGGAATATCTCGGGTTCGTCAATCCGTTCGCGAGATATGGGAGTTTGAAGTTAAGGAATGGTTGAGAAACCATAAAAATTTTCGCAAGTCTGATACTCGAAACCAATAACTACTATGGCCTAGGGCAAAAATACACATACCTTTGTAATCGGGCGAGTTTCTACTTTCAGATGCAATAGGATATTCTCGAGTTCTTCGATCCGTTGGCGAAATATGGGAGTTTGAAGTTAAGGTATGGTTGAGAAACCATCAAAATTTTCGCAAGTCTGTTACTCGAAACCAATAACTGGAATGGCCTAGGGGAAAAGAACACACACCGTTGTAATGGGGCGAGTTTCTACTTTCAGATGCAACAGGAATTTCTCGAGTTCGTCAATCCGTTTGCGAGATATGGGGGTTTGAAATTAAGGAATGGTTGAGAAACCATCAAAATTTTCGCAATTCTGATGCTAGAAACGAATAACTGGAATGACCTAGGGGAAAAGTACACACACCATTCTAATCGGCCGAGTTTCTGCTTTCAGATGCAACAGGAAATAATCGAGTTCGTCAATCCGTTCGCGAGATATGGGAGTTTGAAATTAAGGATGGTTGAGAAACCATCACTATTTTCGCAAGTCTGATACTCGAAACCAATAACTACTATGGCCTAGGAGAAAAATACACACACCTTTGTAATCGGGCGAGTTTCTACTTTCAGATGGAACAGGAATTTCTCGAGTTCGTCAATCCGTTCGCGAGATATGGGAGTTTGAAGTTAAGGAATGGTTGAGAAACCATCAAAATTTTCGCAATTCTGATGCTAGAAACGAATAACTGGAATGACCTATGGAAAAAGTACACACACCATTCTAATCGGCCGAGTTTCTGCTTTCAGATGCAACAGGAAATAATCGAGTTCGTCAATCCGTTCGCGAGATATGGGAGTTTGAAGTTAAGGAATGCTTGAGAAACCATCAAAATTCTCGCAATTCGGATGCTAGAAACGAATAACTGGAATGAACTAGGGGAAAGGTACACACACCATTGTAATCGGTCTACCTTCTACTTTCAGATGCAACAGGAAATAATCGAGTTCGTCAATCCGTTCGCGAGATATGGGAGTTTGAAGTTAAGGAATGGTTGAGAAACCATCAATATTTTCGCAAGTCTGATACTCGAAACCAATAACTGCAATGGCCTAGGGCAAAAATACACATACCGTTGTAATCGGTCGAGTTCCTGCTTTCAGATGCAACAGGAAATAATCGAGTTCGTCAATCCGTTCGCGAGATATGGGAGTTTGAAATTAAGGAACGGTTTAGAAACCATCAAAATTTTCGCAAGTCTGATACTCGAAACCAATAACCACAAAGGCCTAGGGGAAAAATACACATACCGTTGTAATCGGGCGAGTTTCTACATTCAGATGCAATCGGAATTTCTCGTGTTCGTCAATCCGTTCGCGAGATATGGTTGTTTGAAATTAAGGATGGTTGAGAAACCATCACTATTTTCACAAGTCTGATACTCGAAACCAATAACTACTATGGCCTAGGAGAAAAATACACACACCTTTGTAATCGGGCGAGTTTCTACTTTCAGATGCAACAGGAATTTCTCGAGTTCGTCAATCCGTTCGCGAGATATGGGAGTTTGAAGTTAAGGAATGGTTGAGAAACCATCAAAATTTTCGCAATTCGGATGCTAGAAACGAATAACTGGAATGACCTAGGGGAAAGGTACACACACCATTGTAATCGGTCTACTCTCTGCTTTCAGATGCAACCGGAAATAATCGAGTTCGTCAATCCGTTCGCGAGATATGGGAGTTTGAAATTAAGGAATAATTGAGAAACCATCAAAATTTTCGCAAGTCAGATACTCGAAACCAATAACTACTATGGCCTAGGGCAAAAATACACACACCGTTGTAATCGGGCGAGTTTTTGCTTTCAGATGCAATAGGAAATTCTCGAGTTCTTCAATCCATCGCGAGATATGGGAGTTTGAAGTTAAGGAACGGTTGAGAAACCATCAATATTTTCGCAAGTCTGATACTCGAAACCAATAACTGGAATGGCCTAGGGGAAAAGTACACACAACATTGTAATGGGGCGAGTTTCTACTTTCAGATGCAACAGGAACATCTCGGGTTCGTCAATCCGTTCGCGAGATATGGGAGTTTGAAATTAAGGAATGGTTGAGAAACCATCAAAATTTTCGCAATTCGGATGCTAGAAACGAATAACTGGAATGGCCTAGGGCAAAAATACACACACCGTTGTAATCGGGCGAGTTTTTGCTTTCAGATGCAATAGGAAATTCTCGAGTTCTTCAATCCATCGCGAGATATGGGAGTTTGAAGTTAAGGAATGGTTGAGAAACCATCAATATTTTCGCAAGTCTGATACTCGAAACCAATAACTGCTATGGCCTAGGGCAAAAATACACATACCGTTGTAATCGGACGAGTTTCTGGTTTCAGATGCAACAGGAATTTATCGAGTTCGTAAATCCGTTCGCGAGGAATGGGAGTTTGAAATTAAGGAACGGTTGAGAAACCATCAAAATTTTCGCAAGTCTGCTACTCGAACCCAATAACTACTATGGCCTAGGAGAAAAATACACATACCTTTGTAATCGGGGGACTTTCTACTTTCAGATGCAACAGGAATTTCTCGAGCTCGTCAATCCGTTCGCGAGATATGGGAGTTTGAAATTAAGGAACGGTTGAGAAACCATCAAAATCTTCGCAAGTCTGATACTCGAAACCAATAACTACTATGGCCTAGGAGAAAAATACACATACCTTTGTAATCGGGCGAGTTTCTACTTTCAGATGCAACAGGAATTTCTCGAGTTCGTCAATCCGTTCGCGAGATATGGGAGTTTGAAGTTAAGGAATGGTTGAAAAACCATCAAAATTTTCGCAAGTCTGTTACTCGAAACCAATAACTGGAATGGCCTAGGGGAAAAGTACACACAACGTTGTAATGGGGCGAGTTTCTACTTTCAGATGCAACAGGAATATCTCGGGTTCGTCAATCCGTTCGCGAGATATGGGAGTTTGAAGTTAAGGAATGGTTGAGAAACCATAAAAATTTTCGCAAGTCTGATACTCGAAACCAATAACTACTATGGCCTAGGGCAAAAATACGCATACCTTTGTAATCGGGCGAGTTTCTACTTTCAGATGCAATAGGATATTCTCGAGTTCTTCGATCCGTTGGCGAAATATGGGAGTTTGAAGTTAAGGAATGGTTGAGAAACCATCAAAATTTTCGCAAGTCTGTTACTCGAAACCAATAACTGGAATGGCCTAGGGGAAAAGAACACACACCGTTGTAATGGGGCGAGTTTCTACTTTCAGATGCAACAGGAATTTCTCGAGTTCGTCAATCCGTTTGCGAGATATGGGGGTTTGAAATTAAGGAATGGTTGAGAAACCATCAAAATTTTCGCAATTCTGATGCTAGAAACGAATAACTGGAATGACCTAGGGGAAAAGTACACACACCATTCTAATCGGCCGAGTTTCTGCTTTCAGATGCAACAGGAAATAATCGAGTTCGTCAATCCGTTCGCGAGATTTGGGAGTTTGAAATTAAGGATGGTTGAGAAACCATCACTATTTTCGCAAGTCTGATACTCGAAACCAATAACTACTATGGCCTAGGAGAAAAATACACACACCTTTGTAATCGGGCGAGTTTCTACTTTCAGATGGAACAGGAATTTCTCGAGTTCGTCAATCCGTTCGCGAGATATGGGAGTTTGAAGTTAAGGAATGGTTGAGAAACCATCAAAATTTTCGCAATTCTGATGCTAGAAACGAATAACTGGAATGACCTAGGGAAAAAGTACACACACCATTCTAATCGGCCGAGTTTCTGCTTTCAGATGCAACAGGAAATAATCGAGTTCGTCAATCCGTTCGCGAGATATGGGAGTTTGACGTTAAGGAATGCTTGAGAAACCATCAAAATTCTCGCAATTCGGATGCTAGAAACGAATAACTGGAATGACCTAGGGGAAAGGTACACACACCATTGTAATCGGTCTACCTTCTACTTTCAGATGCAACAGGAAATAATCGAGTTCGTCAATCCGTTCGCGAGATATGGGAGTTTGAAGTTAAGGAATGGTTGAGAAACCACCAATATTTTCGCAAGTCTGATACTCGAAACCAATAACTGCAATGGCCTAGGGCAAAAATACACATAACGTTGTAATCGGTCGAGTTCCTGCTTTCAGATGCAACAGGAAATAATCGAGTTCGTCAATCCGTTCGCGAGATATGGGAGTTTGAAATTAAGGAACGGTTTAGAAACCATCAAAATTTTCGCAAGTCTGATACTCGAAACCAATAACCACAAAGGCCTAGGGGAAAAATACACATACCGTTGTAATCGGGCGAGTTTCTACATTCAGATGCAACCGGAATTTCTCGTGTTCGTCAATCCGTTCGCGAGATATGGTTGTTTGAAATTAAGGATGGTTGAGAAACCATCACTATTTTCGCAAGTCTGATACTCGAAACCAATAACTACTATGGCCTAGGAGAAAAATACACACACCTTTGTAATCGGGCGAGTTTCTACTTTCAGATGCAACAGGAATTTCTCGAGTTCGTCAATCCGTTCGCGAGATATGGGAGTTTGAAGTTAAGGAATGGTTGAGAAACCATCAAAATTTTCGCAATTCGGATGCTAGAAACGAATAACTGGAATGACCTAGGGGAAAGGTACACACACCATTGTAATCGGTCTACTTTCTGCTTTCAGATGCAACCGGAAATAATCGAGTTCGTCAATCCGTTCGCGAGATATGGGAGTTTGAAATTAAGGAATAATTGAGAAACCATCAAAATTTTCGCAAGTCAGATACTCGAAACCAATAACTACTATGGCCTAGGGCAAAAATACACACACCGTTGTAATCGGGCGAGTTTTTGCTTTCAGATGCAATAGGAAATTCTCGAGTTCTTCAATCCATCGCGAGATATGGGAGTTTGAAGTTAAGGAACGGTTGAGAAACCATCAATATTTTCGCAAGTCTGATACTCGAAACCAATAACTGGAATGGCCTAGGGGAAAAGTACACACAACGTTGTAATGGGGCGAGTTTCTACTTTCAGATGCAACAGGAACATCTCGGGTTCGTCAATCCGTTCGCGAGATATGGGAGTTTGAAATTAAGGAATGGTTGAGAAACCATCAAAATTTTCGCAATTCGGATGCTAGAAACGAATAACTGGAATGACCTAGGGGAAAGGTACACACACCATTGTAATCGGTCTACTTTCTGCTTTCAGATGCAACCGGAAATAATCGAGTTCGTCAATCCGTTCGCGAGATATGGGAGTTTGAAATTAAGGAATAATTGAGAAACCATCAAAATTTTCGCAAGTCAGATACTCGAAACCAATAACTACTATGGCCTAGGGCAAAAATACACAGACCGTTGTAATCGGGCGAGTTTTTGCTTTCAGATGCAATAGGAAATTCTCGAGTTCTTCAATCCATCGCGAGATATGGGAGTTTGAAGTTAAGGAATGGTTGAGAAACCATCAATATTTTCGCAAGTCTGATACTCGAAACCAATAACTGCTATGGCCTAGGGCAAAAATACACATACCGTTGTAATCGGACGAGTTTCTGGTTTCAGATGCAACAGGAATTTATCGAGTTCGTAAATCCGTTCGCGAGGAATGGGAGTTTGAAATTAAGGAACGGTTGAGAAACCATCAAAATTTTCGCAAGTCTGCTACTCGAACCCAATAACTACTATGGCCTAGGAGAAAAATACACATACCTTTGTAATCGGGGGACTTTCTACTTTCAGATGCAACAGGAATTTCTCGAGCTCGTCAATCCGTTCGCGAGATATGGGAGTTTGAAATTAAGGAACGGTTGAGAAACCATCAAAATCTTCGCAAGTCTGATACTCGAAACCAATAACTACTATGGCCTAGGAGAAAAATACACATACCTTTGTAATCGGGCGAGTTTCTACTTTCAGATGCAACAGGAATTTCTCGAGTTCGTCAATCCGTTCGCGAGATATGGGAGTTTGAAGTTAAGGAATGGTTGAAAAACCATCAAAATTTTCGCAAGTCTGTTACTCGAAACCAATAACTGGAATGGCCTAGGGGAAAAGTACACACAACGTTGTAATGGGGCGAGTTTCTACTTTCAGATGCAACAGGAATATCTCGGGTTCGTCAATCCGTTCGCGAGATATGGGAGTTTGAAGTTAAGGAATGGTTGAGAAACCATAAAAATTTTCGCAAGTCTGATACTCGAAACCAATAACTACTATGGCCTAGGGCAAAAATACGCATACCTTTGTAATCGGGCGAGTTTCTACTTTCAGATGCAATAGGATATTCTCGAGTTCTTCGATCCGTTGGCGAAATATGGGAGTTTGAAGTTAAGGAATGGTTGAGAAACCATCAAAATTTTCGCAAGTCTGTTACTCGAAACCAATAACTGGAATGGCCTAGGGGAAAAGAACACACACCGTTGTAATGGGGCGAGTTTCTACTTTCAGATGCAACAGGAATTTCTCGAGTTCGTCAATCCGTTTGCGAGATATGGGGGTTTGAAATTAAGGAATGGTTGAGAAACCATCAAAATTTTCGCAATTCTGATGCTAGAAACGAATAACTGGAATGACCTAGGGGAAAAGTACACACACCATTCTAATCGGCCGAGTTCCTGCTTTCAGATGCAACAGGAAATAATCGAGTTCGTCAATCCGTTCGCGAGATATGGGAGTTTGAAATTAAGGAACGGTTTAGAAACCATCAAAATTTTCGCAAGTCTGATACTCGAAACCAATAACTACTATGGCCTAGGAGAAAAATACACATACCTTTGTAATCGGGCGAGTTTCTACTTTCAGATGCAACAGGAATTTCTCGAGTTCGTCAATCCGTTCGCGAGATATGGGAGTTTGAAGTTAAGGAATGGTTGAAAAACCATCAAAATTTTCGCAAGTCTGTTACTCGAAACCAATAACTGGAATGGCCTAGGGGAAAAGTACACACAACGTTGTAATGGGGCGAGTTTCTACTTTCAGATGCAACAGGAATATCTCGGGTTCGTCAATCCGTTCGCGAGATATGGGAGTTTGAAGTTAAGGAATGGTTGAGAAACCATAAAAATTTTCGCAAGTCTGATACTCGAAACCAATAACTACTATGGCCTAGGGCAAAAATACGCATACCTTTGTAATCGGGCGAGTTTCTACTTTCAGATGCAATAGGATATTCTCGAGTTCTTCGATCCGTTGGCGAAATATGGGAGTTTGAAGTTAAGGAATGGTTGAGAAACCATCAAAATTTTCGCAAGTCTGTTACTCGAAACCAATAACTGGAATGGCCTAGGGGAAAAGAACACACACCGTTGTAATGGGGCGAGTTTCTACTTTCAGATGCAACAGGAATTTCTCGAGTTCGTCAATCCGTTTGCGAGATATGGGGGTTTGAAATTAAGGAATGGTTGAGAAACCATCAAAATTTTCGCAATTCTGATGCTAGAAACGAATAACTGGAATGACCTAGGGGAAAAGTACACACACCATTCTAATCGGCCGAGTTCCTGCTTTCAGATGCAACAGGAAATAATCGAGTTCGTCAATCCGTTCGCGAGATATGGGAGTTTGAAATTAAGGAACGGTTTAGAAACCATCAAAATTTTCGCAAGTCTGATACTCGAAACCAATAACCACAAAGGCCTAGGGGAAAAATACACATACCGTTGTAATCGGGCGAGTTTCTACATTCAGATGCAACCGGAATTTCTCGTGTTCGTCAATCCGTTCGCGAGATATGGTTGTTTGAAATTAAGGATGGTTGAGAAACCATCACTATTTTCGCAAGTCTGATACTCGAAACCAATAACTACTATGGCCTAGGAGAAAAATACACACACCTTTGTAATCGGGCGAGTTTCTACTTTCAGATGCAACAGGAATTTCTCGAGTTCGTCAATCCGTTCGCGAGATATGGGAGTTTGAAGTTAAGGAATGGTTGAGAAACCATCAAAATTTTCGCAATTCGGATGCTAGAAACGAATAACTGGAATGACCTAGGGGAAAGGTACACACACCATTGTAATCGGTCTACTTTCTGCTTTCAGATGCAACCGGAAATAATCGAGTTCGTCAATCCGTTCGCGAGATATGGGAGTTTGAAATTAAGGAATAATTGAGAAACCATCAAAATTTTCGCAAGTCAGATACTCGAAACCAATAACTACTATGGCCTAGGGCAAAAATACACACACCGTTGTAATCGGGCGAGTTTTTGCTTTCAGATGCAATAGGAAATTCTCGAGTTCTTCAATCCATCGCGAGATATGGGAGTTTGAAGTTAAGGAACGGTTGAGAAACCATCAATATTTTCGCAAGTCTGATACTCGAAACCAATAACTGGAATGGCCTAGGGGAAAAGTACACACAACGTTGTAATGGGGCGAGTTTCTACTTTCAGATGCAACAGGAACATCTCGGGTTCGTCAATCCGTTCGCGAGATATGGGTGTTTGAAATTAAGGAATGGTTGAGAAACCATCAAAATTTTCGCAATTCGGATGCTAGAAACGAATAACTGGAATGACCTAGGGGAAAGGTACACACACCATTGTAATCGGTCTACTTTCTGCTTTGAGATGCAACCGGAAATAATCGAGTTCGTCAATCCGTTCGCGAGATATGGGAGTTTGAAATTAAGGAATAATTGAGAAACCATCAAAATTTTCGCAAGTCAGATACTCGAAACCAATAACTACTATGGCCTAGGGCAAAAATACACACACCGTTGTAATCGGGCGAGTTTTTGCTTTCAGATGCAATAGGAAATTCTCGAGTTCTTCAATCCATCGCGAGATATGGGAGTTTGAAGTTAAGGAATGGTTGAGAAACCATCAATATTTTCGCAAGTCTGATACTCGAAACCAATAACTGCTATGGCCTAGGGCAAAAATACACATACCGTTGTAATCGGACGAGTTTCTGGTTTCAGATGCAACAGGAATTTATCGAGTTCGTAAATCCGTTCGCGAGGAATGGGAGTTTGAAATTAAGGAACGGTTGAGAAACCATCAAAATTTTCGCAAGTCTGCTACTCGAACCCAATAACTACTATGGCCTAGGAGAAAAATACACATACCTTTGTAATCGGGGGACTTTCTACTTTCAGATGCAACAGGAATTTCTCGAGCTCGTCAATCCGTTCGCGAGATATGGGAGTTTGAAATTAAGGAACGGTTGAGAAACCATCAAAATCTTCGCAAGTCTGATACTCGAAACCAATAACTACTATGGCCTAGGAGAAAAATACACATACCTTTGTAATCGGGCGAGTTTCTACTTTCAGATGCAACAGGAATTTCTCGAGTTCGTCAATCCGTTCGCGAGATATGGGAGTTTGAAGTTAAGGAATGGTTGAAAAACCATCAAAATTTTCGCAAGTCTGTTACTCGAAACCAATAACTGGAATGGCCTAGGGGAAAAGTACACACAACGTTGTAATGGGGCGAGTTTCTACTTTCAGATGCAACAGGAATATCTCGGGTTCGTCAATCCGTTCGCGAGATATGGGAGTTTGAAGTTAAGGAATGGTTGAGAAACCATAAAAATTTTCGCAAGTCTGATACTCGAAACCAATAACTACTATGGCCTAGGGCAAAAATACGCATACCTTTGTAATCGGGCGAGTTTCTACTTTCAGATGCAATAGGATATTCTCGAGTTCTTCGATCCGTTGGCGAAATATGGGAGTTTGAAGTTAAGGAATGGTTGAGAAACCATCAAAATTTTCGCAAGTCTGTTACTCGAAACCAATAACTGGAATGGCCTAGGGGAAAAGAACACACACCGTTGTAATGGGGCGAGTTTCTACTTTCAGATGCAACAGGAATTTCTCGAGTTCGTCAATCCGTTTGCGAGATATGGGGGTTTGAAATTAAGGAATCGTTGAGAAACCATCAAAATTTTCGCAATTCTGATGCTAGAAACGAATAACTGGAATGACCTAGGGGAAAAGTACACACACCATTCTAATCGGCCGAGTTTCTGCTTTCAGATGCAACAGGAAATAATCGAGTTCGTCAATCCGTTCGCGAGATTTGGGAGTTTGAAATTAAGGATGGTTGAGAAACCATCACTATTTTCGCAAGTCTGATACTCGAAACCAATAACTACTATGGCCTAGGAGAAAAATACACACACCTTTGTAATCGGGCGAGTTTCTACTTTCAGATGGAACAGGAATTTCTCGAGTGCGTCAATCCGTTCGCGAGATATGGGAGTTTGAAGTTAAGGAATGGTTGAGAAACCATCAAAATTTTCGCAATTCTGATGCTAGAAACGAATAACTGGAATGACCTAGGGAAAAAGTACACACACCATTCTAATCGGCCGAGTTTCTGCTTTCAGATGCAACAGGAAATAATCGAGTTCGTCAATCCGTTCGCGAGATATGGGAGTTTGAAGTTAAGGAATGCTTGAGAAACCATCAAAATTCTCGCAATTCGGATGCTAGAAACGAATAACTGGAATGACCTAGGGGAAAGGTACACACACCATTGTAATCGGTCTACCTTCTACTTTCAGATGCAACAGGAAATAATCGAGTTCGTCAATCCGTTCGCGAGATATGGGAGTTTGAAGTTAAGGAATGGTTGAGAAACCACCAATATTTTCGCAAGTCTGATACTCGAAACCAATAACTGCAATGGCCTAGGGCAAAAATACACATACCGTTGTAATCGGTCGAGTTCCTGCTTTCAGATGCAACAGGAAATAATCGAGTTCGTCAATCCGTTCGCGAGATATGGGAGTTTGAAATTAAGGAACGGTTTAGAAACCATCAAAATTTTCGCAAGTCTGATACTCGAAACCAATAACCACAAAGGCCTAGGGGAAAAATACACATACCGTTGTAATCGGGCGAGTTTCTACATTCAGATGCAACCGGAATTTCTCGTGTTCGTCAATCCGTTCGCGAGATATGGTTGTTTGAAATTAAGGATGGTTGAGAAACCATCACTATTTTCGCAAGTCTGATACTCAAAACCAATAACTACTATGGCCTAGGAGAAAAATACACTCACCTTTGTAATCGGGCGAGTTTCTACTTTCAGATGCATCAGGAATTTCTCGAGTTCGTCAATCCGTTCGCGAGATATGGGAGTTTGAAGTTAAGGAATGGTTGAGAAACCATCAAAATTTTCGCAATTCGGATGCTAGAAACGAATAACTGGAATGACCTAGGGGAAAGGTACACACACCATTGTAATCGGTCTAATTTCTGCTTTCAGATGCAACCGGAAATAATCGAGTTCGTCAATCCGTTCGCGAGATATGGGAGTTTGAAATTAAGGAATAATTGAGAAACCATCAAAATTTTCGCAAGTCAGATACTCGAAACCAATAACTACTATGGCCTAGGGCAAAAATACACACACCGTTGTAATCGGGCGAGTTTTTGCTTTCAGATGCAATAGGAAATTCTCGAGTTCTTCAATCCATCGCGAGATATGGGAGTTTGAAGTTAAGGAACGGTTGAGAAACCATCAATATTTTCGCAAGTCTGATACTCGAAACCAATAACTGGAATGGCCTAGGGGAAAAGTACACACAACGTTGTAATGGGGCGAGTTTCTACTTTCAGATGCAACAGGAACATCTCGGGTTCGTCAATCCGTTCGCGAGATATGGGAGTTTGAAATTAAGGAATGGTTGAGAAACCATCAAAATTTTCGCAATTCTGATGCTAGAAACGAATAACCGGAATGACCTAGGAGAAAAATACACATACCTTTGTAATCGGGGGACTTTCTACTTTCAGATGCAACAGGAATTTCTCGAGCTCGTCAATCCGTTCGCGAGATATGGGAGTTTGAAATTAAGGAACGGTTGAGAAACCATCAAAATCTTCGCAAGTCTGATACTCGAAACCAATAACTACTATGGCCTGGGAGAAAAATACACATACCTTTGTAATCGGGCGAGTTTCTACTTTCAGATGCAACAGGAATTTCTCGAGTTCGTCAATCCGTTCGCGAGATATGGGAGTTTGAAGTTAAGGAATGGTTGAAAAACCATCAAAATTTTCGCAAGTCTGTTACTCGAAACCAATAACTGGAATGGCCTAGGGGAAAAGTACACACAACGTTGTAATGGGGCGAGTTTCTACTTTCAGATGCAACAGGAATATCTCGGGTTCGTCAATCCGTTCGCGAGATATGGGAGTTTGAGGTTAAGGAATGGTTGAGAAACCATAAAAATTTTCGCAAGTCTGATACTCGAAACCAATAACTACTATGGCCTAGGGCAAAAATACGCATACCTTTGTAATCGGGCGAGTTTCTACTTTCAGATGCAATAGGATATTCTCGAGTTCTTCGATCCGTTGGCGAAATATGGGAGTTTGAAGTTAAGGAATGGTTGAGAAACCATCAAAATTTTCGCAAGTCTGTTACTCGAAACCAATAACTGGAATGGCCTAGGGGAAAAGAACACACACCGTTGTAATGGGGCGAGTTTCTACTTTCAGATGCAACAGGAATTTCTCGAGTTCGTCAATCCGTTTGCGAGATATGGGGGTTTGAAGTTAAGGAATGGTTGAGAAACCATCAAAATTTTCGCAATTCTGATGCTAGAAACGAATAACTGGAATGACCTAGGGGAAAAGTACACACACCATTCTAATCGGCCGAGTTTCTGCTTTCAGATGCAACAGGAAATAATCGAGTTCGTCAATCCGTTCGCGAGATTTGGGAGTTTGAAATTAAGGATGGTTGAGAAACCATCACTATTTTCGCAAGTCTGATACTCGAAACCAATAACTACTATGGCCTAGGAGAAAAATACACACACCTTTGTAATCGGGCGAGTTTCTACTTTCAGATGGAACAGGAATTTCTCGAGTTCGTCAATCCGTTCGCGAGATATGGGAGTTTGAAGTTAAGGAATGGTTGAGAAACCATCAAAATTTTCGCAATTCTGATGCTAGAAACGAATAACTGGAATGACCTAGGGAAAAAGTACACACACCATTCTAATCGGCCGAGTTTCTGCTTTCAGATGCAACAGGAAATAATCGAGTTCGTCAATCCGTTCGCGAGATATGGGAGTTTGAAGTTAAGGAATGCTTGAGAAACCATCAAAATTCTCGCAATTCGGATGCTAGAAACGAATAACTGGAATGACCTAGGGGAAAAGTACACACACCATTGTAATCGGTCTACTTTCTACTTTCAGATGCAACAGGAAATAATCGAGTTCGTCAATCCGGTCACGAGATATGGGAGTTTGAAGTTAAGGAATGCTTGGGAAACCATCAAAATTTTCGCAAGTCTGATACTCGAAACCAATAACTACAAAGGCCTAGGGGAAAAATACACGTACCTTTGTAATCGGGCGAGTTTCTACTTTCAGATGCAATAGGAAATTCTCGAGTTCTTCAACCCGTTCGCGAGATATGGGAGTTTGAAGTTAAGGAATGGTTGATAAACAATCACAATTTTCGCAAGTCTGATACTCGAAAACACTAACTACTATGGCCTAGGGGAAAAATACACATACCGTTGTAATCGGACGAGTTTCTGGTTTCAGATGCAACAGGAATTTATCGAGTTCGTAAATCCGTTCGCGAGGAATGGGAGTTTGAAATTAAGGAACGGTTGAGAAACCATCAAAATTTTCGCAAGTCTGCTACTCGAACCCAATAACTACTATGGCCTAGGAGAAAAATACACATACCTTTGTAATCGGGGGACTTTCTACTTTCAGATGCAACAGGAATTTCTCGAGCTCGTCAATCCGTTCGCGAGATATGGGAGTTTGAAGTTAAGGAACGGTTGAGAAACCATCAAAATCTTCGCAAGTCTGATACTCGAAACCAATAACTACTATGGCCTAGGAGAAAAATACACATACCTTTGAAATCGGGCGAGTTTCTACTTTCAGATGCAACAGGAATTTCTCGAGTTCGTCAATCCGTTCGCGAGATATGGGAGTTTGAAGTTAAGGAATGGTTGAAAAACCATCAAAATTTTCGCAAGTCTGTTACTCGAAACCAATAACTGGAATGGCCTAGGGGAAAAGTACACACAACGTTGTAATGGGGCGAGTTTCTACTTTCAGATGCAACAGGAATATCTCGGGTTCGTCAATCCGTTCGCGAGATATGGGAGTTTGAAGTTAAGGAATGGTTGAGAAACCATAAAAATTTTCGCAAGTCTGATACTCGAAACCAATAACTACTATGGCCTAGGGCAAAAATACACATACCTTTGTAATCGGGCGAGTTTCTACTTTCAGATGCAATAGGATATTCTCGAGTTCTTCGATCCGTTGGCGAAATATGGGAGTTTGAAGTTAAGGAATGGTTGAGAAACCATCAAAATTTTCGCAAGTCTGATACTCGAAACCAATAACTACTGTGGCCTAGGAGAAAAATACACACACCTTTGTAATCGGGCGAGTTTCTACTTTCAGATGGAACAGGAATTTCTCGAGTTCGTCAATCCGTTCGCGAGATATGGGAGTTTGAAGTTAAGGAATGGTTGAGAAACCATCAAAATTTTCGCAATTCTGATGCTAGAAACGAATAACTGGAATGACCTAGGGAAAAAGTACACACACCATTCTAATCGGCCGAGTTTCTGCTTTCAGATGCAACAGGAAATAATCGAGTTCGTCAATCCGTTCGCGAGATATGGGAGTTTGAAGTTAAGGAATGCTTGAGAAACCATCAAAATTCTCGCAATTCGGATGCTAGAAACGAATAACTGGAATGACCTAGGGGAAAGGTACACACACCATTGTAATCGGTCTACCTTCTACTTTCAGATGCAACAGGAAATAATCGAGTTCGTCAATCCGTTCGCGAGATATGGGAGTTTGAAGTTAAGGAATAATTGAGAAACCATCAAAATTTTCGCAAGTCTGATACTCGAAACCAATAACTACTATGGCCTAGGGCAAAAATACACACACCGTTGTAATCGGGCGAGTTTTTGCTTTCAGATGCAATAGGAAATTCTCGAGTTCTTCAATCCATCGCGAGATATGGGAGTTTGAAGTTAAGGAATGGTTGAGAAACCATCAATATTTTCGCAAGTCTGATACTCGAAACCAATAACTGCTATGGCCTAGGGCAAAAATACACATACCGTTGTAATCGGTCGAGTTCCTGCTTTCAGATGCAACAGGAAATAATCGAGTTCGTCAATCCGTTCGCGAGATATGGGAGTTTGAAATTAAGGAACGGTTGAGAAACCATCAAAATTTTCGCAAGTCTGATACTCGAAACCAATAACCACAAAGGCCTAGGGGAGAAATACACATACCGTTGTAATCGGGCGAGTTTCTACATTCAGATGCAACCGGAATTTCTCGTGTTCGTCAATCCGTTCGCGAGATATGATTGTTTGAAATTAAGGATGGTTGAGAAACCATCACTATTTTCGCAAGTCTGATACTCGAAACCAATAACTACTATGGCCTAGGAGAAAAATACACACACCTTTGTAATCGGGCGAGTTTCTACTTTCAGATGCAACAGGAATTTCTCGAGTTCGTCAATCCGTTCGCGAGATATGGGAGTTTGAAGTTAAGGAATGGTTGAGAAACCATCAAAATTTTCGCAATTCGGATGCTAGAAACGAATAACTGGAATGACCTAGGGGAAAGGTACACACACCATTGTAATCGGTCTACTTTCTGCTTTCAGATGCAACCGGAAATAATCGAGTTCGTCAATCCGTTCGCGAGATATGGGAGTTTGAAATTAAGGAATAATTGAGAAACCATCAAAATTTTCGCAAGTCAGATACTCGAAACCAATAACTACTATGGCCTAGGGCAAAAATACACACACCGTTGTAATCGGGCGAGTTTTTGCTTTCAGATGCAATAGGAAATTCTCGAGTTCTTCAATCCATCGCGAGATATGGGAGTTTGAAGTTAAGGAACGGTTGAGAAACCATCAATATTTTCGCAAGTCTGATACTCGAAACCAATAACCACAAAGGCCTAGGGGAAAAATACACATACCGTTGTAATCGGGCGAGTTTCTACATTCAGATGCAACAGGAATTTCTCGAGTTCGTCAATCCGTTCGCGAGATATGGGAGTTTGAAGTTAAGGAATGGTTGATGAACCATCAAAATTTTCGCAATTCTGATGCTAGAAACGAATAACTGGAATGACCTAGGGGAAACGTACACACACCATTCTAATCGGTCGAGTTTCTGCTTTCAGATGCAACAGGAAATAATCGAGTTCCTCAATCCGTTCGCGAGATATGGGAGTTTGAAGTTAAGGAATGCTTGAGAAACCATCAGAATTCTCGCAATTCGGATGCTAGAAACGAATAGCTGGAATGACCTAGGGGAAAAGTACACACACCATTGTAATCGGTCTACTTTCTACTTTTAGATGCAACAGAAAATAATCGAGTTCGTCAATCCGTTCGCGAGATATGGGAGTTTGAAGTTAAGGAATGCTTGGGAAACCATCAAAATTTTCGCAAGTCTGATACTCGAAACCAATAACTACAATGGCCTAGGGGAAAAATACACATACCGTTGTAATTGGGAGAGTTTCTACTTTCAGATGCAACAGGAATTCCTCGAGTTCGTCAATCCGATCGCGAGATATGGGAGTTTGAAGTTAAGGAATGGCTGAGAAACCATCAAAATTTTCGCAATTCTGATGCTAGAAACGAATAACTGGAATGACCTGGGGGAAAAGTACACACACCATTGTAATCGGTGGACTTTCTACTTTCAGATGCAACAGGAAATAATCGAGTTCGTCAATCCTTTCGCGAGATATGGGAGTTTGAAGTTAAGGAATGGTTGAGAAACCATCAAAATTTTCGCTGGTCTGATACTCGAAACCGATAACTGGAATAGCCTAGGGGAAAAGTACACACACCATTGTAATCGGGCGAGTTTCTACTTTCAGATGCAACAGGAATTTCTCGAGTTCGTCAATCCTTTCGCGAGATATGGGAGTTTGAAGTTAAGGAATGGTTGAGAAACCATCAAAATTTTCGCAAGTCTGATACTCGAAACCAATAACTACAATGGCCCAGGGGAAAAATACACATACCGTTGTAATTGGGAGAGTTTCTACTTTCAGATGCAACAGGAATTCCTCGAGTTCGTCAATCCGATCGCGAGATATGGGAGTTTGAAGTTAAGGAATGGCTGAGAAACCATCAAAATTTTCGCAATTCTGATGCTAGAAACGAATAACTGGAATGACCTGGGGGAAAAGTACACACACCATTGTAATCGGTCGACTTTCTACTTTCAGATGCAACAGGAAATAATCGAGTTCGTCAATCCTTTCGCGAGATATGGGAGTTTGAAGTTAAGGAATGCTTGAGAAACCATCAAAATTTTCGCAAGTCTGATACTCGAAACCAATAACTACAAAGGCCTAGGGGGAAAATACACATACCGTTGTAATCGGACGAGTTTCTGCTTTCAGATGCAACAGGAATTTATCGAGTTCGTCAATCCGTTCGCGAGATATGGGAGTTTGAAATTAAGGAACGGTTGAGTAACCATCAAAATTTTCGCAAGTCTGATACTCGAAACCAATAACTACAAAGGCTTAGGGGAAAAATACACATACCGTTGTAATCGGGAGAGTTTCTTCTTCCAGATGCAACCGGAATTTCTCGTGTTCGTCAATCCGTTCGCGAGATATGGGAGTTCGAAATTAAGGAATGGTTCAGGAACCATCTCAATTTTCGCAAGTCTGATACTCGAAACCAATAACTACTATGGCCTAGGAGAAAAATACACATACCTTTGTAATCGGGCGAGTTTCTACTTTCAGATGCAACAGGAATTTCTCGAGTTCGTCAATCCGTTCGCGAGATATGGGAGTTTGAATTTAAGGAATGGTTGAGAAACCATCACTATTTTCGCAAGTCTGATACTCGAAACCAATAACTACTATGGCCTAGGAGAAAAATACTCATACCTTTGTAATCGGGCGAGTTTCTATTTTCAGATGCAACAGGAATTTCTCGAGTTCGTCAATCCGTTCGCGAGATATGGGAGTTTGAAGTTAAGGAATGCTTGAGAAACCATCAAAATTTTCGCAAGTCTGTCACTCGAAACCAATAACTACTATGGCCTAGGAGAAAAATACACATACCTTTGTAATCGGGCTAGTTTCTACTTTCAGATGCAACAGGAATTTCTCGAGTTCGTCAATCCGTTCGCGAGATATGGGAGTTTGAAGTTAAGGAATGGTTGAGAAACCATCAAAATTTTCGCAAGTGTGATACTCGAAACCAATAACTGGAATGGCCTAGGGGAAAAGTACACACACCGTTGTAATGGGGCGAGTTTCTACTTTCAGATGCAATAGGAATTTCTCGAGTTCGTCAATTCGTTCGCGAGATATGGGAGTTTGAAGTTAAGGAATGGTTGAGAAACCGTAAAAATTTTCGCAAGTCTGATACTCGAAACCAATAACTACTATGGCCTAGGGCAAAAATACACATACCGTTGTAATCGGACGAGTTTCTGGTTTCAGATGCAACAGAAATTTTTCGGATTCGTCAATCCGTTCGCGAGATATGGGGGTTTGAAGTTAAGCAATGCTTGAGAAAACCTCATAATTTTCGCAAGTCTGATACGCGAAACCAGTAACTACAAGGGCCTAGGGGAAATATGGACATACCCTTGTAATCGGGCGTGTTTCTACTTTCAGATGCAACAGGAATTTCTTGAGTTCGTCAATCCGTTCGCGTGATATGGGAGTGTGAAGTTAAGGAACGGTTGAGAAACCATCAAAATTTTCGCAAGTCTGATACTCGAAACCAATAACTACTATAGCCTAGGGCAAAAATACACATACCGTAGTAATCGGACGAGTTTCTGCTTTCAGATGCAACAGGAATTTCTCGAGTTCATCAATCCGTTCGCGAGATATGGGATTTTGAAATTAAGGAACGGTTGAGAAACCATCAAAATTTTCGCAAGTGTGATACTCGAAATCAATAACTGGAATGGCCTAGGGGAAAATTACACACACCATTGTAATGGGGCGAGATTCTACTTTCAGATGCAACAGGAATTTCTCGAGTTCGTCAAACCGTTCGCGAGATATGGGAGTTTGAAGTTAAGGAATGGTTGAGAAACCATCAAAATTTTCGCAAGTGTGATACTCGAAACCAATAACTGGAATGGCCTAGGGGAAAAGTACACACACCATTGTAATGGGGCGAGTTTCTACTTTCAGATGCAACAGGAATACCTCGAGTTCGTCAATCCGTTCGCGAGATACGGGAGTTTGAAGTTAACGAATTGTTGAGAGACCATCACAATTTTCGCAAGTCTGATACTCGAAACCAATAACTACTATGGCCTAGGAGAAAAATACACATACCTTTGTAATCGGGCTAGTTTCTACTTTCAGATGCAACAGGAATTTCTCGAGTTCGTCAATCCGTTCGCGAGATATGGGAGTTTGAATTTAAGGAATGGTTGAGAAACCATCACTATTTTCGCAAGTCTGATACTCGAAATCAATAACTACTATGGCCTAGGAGAAAAATAAACATACCTTTGTAATCGGGCGAGCTTCTACTTTCAGATGCAACAGGAATTTCTCGAGTTCGTCAATCCGTTCGCGAGATATGGGAGTTTGAAGTTAAGGAATGCTTGAGAAACCATCAAAATTTTCGCAAGTCTGATACTCGAAACCAATAACTACTATGGCCTAGGGCAAAAATACACATACCGTTGTAATCGGACGAGTTTCTGGTTTCAGATGCAACAGAAATTTTTCGGATTCGTCAATCCGTTCGCGAGATATGGGGGTTTGAAGTTAAGCAATGCTTGAGAAAACCTCATAATTTTCGCAAGTCTGATACGCGAAACCAGTAACTACAAGGGCCTAGGGGAAATATGGACATACCCTTGTAATCGGGCGTGTTTCTACTTTCAGATGCAACAGGAATTTCTTGAGTTCGTCAATCCGTTCGCGTGATATGGGAGTGTGAAGTTAAGGAACGGTTGAGAAACCATCAAAATTTTCGCAAGTCTGATACTCGAAACCAATAACTACTATAGCCTAGGGCAAAAATACACATACCGTAGTAATCGGACGAGTTTCTGCTTTCAGATGCAACAGGAATTTCTCGAGTTCATCAATCCGTTCGCGAGATATGGGATTTTGAAATTAAGGAACGGTTGAGAAACCATCAAAATTTTCGCAAGTGTGATACTCGAAATCAATAACTGGAATGGCCTAGGGGAAAATTACACACACCATTGTAATGGGGCGAGATTCTACTTTCAGATGCAACAGGAATTTCTCGAGTTCGTCAATCCGTTCGCGAGATATGGGAGTTTGAAGTTAAGGAATGCTTGAGAAACCATCAAAATTTTCGCAAGTCTGTCACTCGAAACCAATAACTACTATGGCCTAGGAGAAAAATACACATACCTTTGTAATCGGGCTAGTTTCTACTTTCAGATGCAACAGGAATTTCTCGAGTTCGTCAATCCGTTCGCGAGATATGGGAGTTTGAAGTTAAGGAATGGTTGAGAAACCATCAAAATTTTCGCAAGTGTGATACTCGAAACCAATAACTGGAATGGCCTAGGGGAAAAGTACACACACCGTTGTAATGGGGCGAGTTTCTACTTTCAGATGCAATAGGAATTTCTCGAGTTCGTCAATTCGTTCGCGAGATATGGGAGTTTGAAGTTAAGGAATGGTTGAGAAACCGTAAAAATTTTCGCAAGTCTGATACTCGAAACCAATAACTACTATGGCCTAGGGCAAAAATACACATACCGTTGTAATCGGACGAGTTTCTGGTTTCAGATGCAACAGAAATTTTTCGGATTCGTCAATCCGTTCGCGAGATATGGGGGTTTGAAGTTAAGCAATGCTTGAGAAAACCTCATAATTTTCGCAAGTCTGATACGCGAAACCAGTAACTACAAGGGCCTAGGGGAAATATGGACATACCCTTGTAATCGGGCGTGTTTCTACTTTCAGATGCAACAGGAATTTCTTGAGTTCGTCAATCCGTTCGCGTGATATGGGAGTGTGAAGTTAAGGAACGGTTGAGAAACCATCAAAATTTTCGCAAGTCTGATACTCGAAACCAATAACTACTATAGCCTAGGGCAAAAATACACATACCGTAGTAATCGGACGAGTTTCTGCTTTCAGATGCAACAGGAATTTCTCGAGTTCATCAATCCGTTCGCGAGATATGGGATTTTGAAATTAAGGAACGGTTGAGAAACCATCAAAATTTTCGCAAGTGTGATACTCGAAATCAATAACTGGAATGGCCTAGGGGAAAATTACACACACCATTGTAATGGGGCGAGATTCTACTTTCAGATGCAACAGGAATTTCTCGAGTTCGTCAAACCGTTCGCGAGATATGGGAGTTTGAAGTTAAGGAATGGTTGAGAAACCATCAAAATTTTCGCAAGTGTGATACTCGAAACCAATAACTGGAATGGCCTAGGGGAAAAGTACACACACCATTGTAATGGGGCGAGTTTCTACTTTCAGATGCAACAGGAATACCTCGAGTTCGTCAATCCGTTCGCGAGATACGGGAGTTTGAAGTTAACGAATTGTTGAGAGACCATCACAATTTTCGCAAGTCTGATACTCGAAACCAATAACTACTATGGCCTAGGAGAAAAATACACATACCTTTGTAATCGGGCTAGTTTCTACTTTCAGATGCAACAGGAATTTCTCGAGTTCGTCAATCCGTTCGCGAGATATGGGAGTTTGAATTTAAGGAATGGTTGAGAAACCATCACTATTTTCGCAAGTCTGATACTCGAAATCAATAACTACTATGGCCTAGGAGAAAAATACACATACCTTTGTAATCGGGCGAGCTTCTACTTTCAGATGCAACAGGAATTTCTCGAGTTCGTCAATCCGTTCGCGAGATATGGGAGTTTGAAGTTAAGGAATGCTTGAGAAACCATCAAAATTCTCGCAATTCGGATGCTAGAAACGAATAACTGGAATGACCTAGGGGAAAAGTACACACACCATTGTAATCGGTCTGCTTTCTACTTTCAGATGCAACAGGAAATAATCGAGGTCGTCAATCCGTTCGCGAGATATGGGAGTTTGAAGTTAAGGAATAATTGAGAAACCATCAAAATTTTCGCAAGTCTGATACTCGAAACCAATAACTACTATTGCCTAGGGCAAAAATACACACACCGTTGTAATCGGGCGAGTTTTTGCTTTCAGATACAATAGGAAATTCTCGAGTTCTTCAATCCATCGCGAGATATGGGAGTTTGAAGTTAAGGAATGGTTGAGATACCATCAATATTTTCGCAAGTCCGATACTCGAAACAAATAACTGCTATGGCCTAGGGCAAAAATACACATACCGTTGTAATCGGACGAGTTTCTGGTTTCGGATGCAACAGGAATTTATCGAGTTCGTAAATCCGTTCGCGAGATATGGGAGTTTGAAGTTAAGGAATTGTTGAGAAACCATCAAAATTTTCGCAAGTCTGATACTCAAAACCAATAACCACAAAGGCCTAGGGGAAAAATACACATACCGTTGTAATCGGGCGAGTTTCTACATTCAGATGCAACAGGAATTTCTCGAGTTCGTCAATCCGTTCGCGAGATATGGGAGTTTGAAGTTAAGGAATGGTTGAGGAACCATCAAAATTTTCGCAATTCTGATGCTAGAAACGAATAACTGGAATGACCTAGGGGAAAAGTACACACACCATTCTAATCGGTCGAGTTTCTGCTTTCAGATGCAACAGGAAATAATCGAGTTCCTCAATCCGTTCGCGAGATATGGGAGTTTGAAGTTAAGGAATGCTTGAGAAACCATCAGAATTCTCGCAATTCGGATGCTAGAAACGAATAGCTGGAATGACCTAGGGGAAAAGTACACACACCATTGTAATCGGTCTACTTTCTACTTTTAGATGCAACAGGAAATAATGGAGTTCGTCAATCCGTTCGCGAGATATGGGAGTTTGAAGTTAAGGAATGCTTGGGAAACCATCAAAATTTTCGCAAGTCTGATACTCGAAACCAATAACTACTATGGCCTAGGGCAAAAATACACACACCGTTGTAATCGGGCGAGTTTTTGCTTTCAGATGCAATAGGAAATTCTCGAGTTCTTCAATCCATCGCGAGGTATGGGAGTTTGAAGTTAAGGAATGCTTGGGAAACCATCAAAATTTTCGCAAGTCTGATACACGAAACCAATAACTACAAAGGCCTAGGGGAAAAATACACATACCTTTGTAATTGGGCGAATTTCTACTTTCAGATGCAACAGGTACTTCTCGAGTTCGTCAATCCGTTCGCAAGATATGGGAGTTTGAAGTTAAGGAATTGTTGAGAAACCATCAAAATTTTCGCAAGTCTGATTCTCGAAACCAATAACCACAAAGGCCTAGGGCAAAAATAGACATACCGTTGTAATCGGGCGAGTTTCTGCTTTCAGATGCAACAGGAATTTCTCGAGTTCGTCAATCCGTTCGCGAAATATGGGAGTTTGAAGTTAAGGAATGGTTGAGAAACCATCAAAATTTTCGCAAGTTTGATACTCGAAACCAATAACTACAATGGCCTAGGGCAAAAATACACATACCGTTGTAATGGGGCGAATTTCTACTTTCAGATGCAACAGGTATTTCTCGAGTTCGTCAATCCGTTCGCGAGATATAGGAGTTTGAAGTTAAGGAATGGTTGAGAAACCATAAAAATTTTCGCAAGTCTGATACTCGAAACCAATAACTACCATGGCCTAAGGCAAAAATACACATACCGTTGTAATCGGACGAATTTCTGGTTTCATGTGCAACAGAAATTTTTCGGGTTCGTCAATCCGTTCGCGAGATATGGGAGTTTGAAGTTAAGGAATGGTTGAGAAACCATCAAAATTTTCGCAAGTCTGATACGCGAAACCAGTAACTACAAGGGCCTGGGGGAAAAATACAAATACCCTTGTAGTCGGGCGTGTTTCTACTTTCAGATGCAACAGGAATTTCTTGAGTTCTACAATCCGATCGCGTGATATGGGAGTGTGAAGTTAAGGAACGGTTGAGAAACCATCAAAATTTTCGCAAGTCTGATACACGAAACCAATAACTACTACGGCCTACGGCAAAAATTCACATACCATTGTAATCGGACGAGTTTCTGTTTCAGATGCAACAGGAACTTCTCGAGTTCTTCAATCCGATCGCGAGATATGGGAGTTTGAAGTTAAGGAATGGTTGAGAAACCATCAAAATTTTCGCTGGTCTGATACTCGAAACCGGCAACTGGAATGGCCTAGGGGAAAAGTACACACACCATTGTAATCGGGCGAGTTTCTACTTTCAGATGCAACAGGAATTTCTCGAGTTCGTCAATCCTTTCGCGAGATATGGGAGTTTGAAGTTAAGGAATGGTTGAGAAACCATCAAAATTTTCGCAAGTCTGATACTCGAAACCAATAACTACAATGGCCTACGCGAAAAATACACATACCGTTGTAATCGGGAGAGTTTCTACTTTCAGTTACAACAGAAATTTTTGTATTCGTCAATCCGTTCGCGAGATATGGGGGTTTGAAGTTAAGGAATGCTTGAGAAAACATCAAAATTTTCGCAAGTCTGATACGCGAAACCAATAACTACTATGGCCTAGGAGAAAAATACACATACCTTTGTAATCGGGCGAGCTTCTACTTTCAGATGCAACAGGAATTTCTCGAGTTCGTCAATCCGTTCGCGAGATATGGGAGTTTGAATTTAAGGAATGGTTGAGAAACCATAAAAATTTTCGCAAGTCTGATACTCGAAACCAATAACCACTATGGCCTAGGGCAAAAATACACATACCGTTGTAATCGGACGAGTTTCTGGTTTCAGATGCAACAGAAATTTTTCGGATTCGTCAATCGGTTCGCGAGATATGGGGGTTTGAAGTTAAGGAATGCTTGAGAAAACATCAAAATTTTCGCAAGTCTGATACGCGAAACCAGTAACTACAAGGGCCTAGGGGAAAAATACAAATACCCTTGTAATGGGGCGTGTTTCTACTTTCAGATGCAAAAGGAATTTCAAGAGTTCGTCAATCCGTTCGCGAGATATGGGCGTTTGAAGTTAAGGAAAGGTTGAGAAACCATCACAATTTTCGCAAGTCTGATACTCGAAACCTATAACTACTGTGGCCTAGGGCGAAAATACACATATCACTGTAATCGAGCGAGTTTCTGCTTTCAGATGCAAGAGGAATTTCTCGAGTTTGTCAATCCGTTCGCGAGATATGGGAGTTTGAAGTTAAGGAATGGTTGGGAAACGATCAAAATTTTCGCATGTCTGATACTCGAAACCAATAACTACAATAGCCTAGGGGAAAAATACACATACCGTTGTAATCGGGAGAGTTTCTACTTTCAGATGCAACAGAAATTTTTCGGATTCGGCAATCCGTTCGCGAGATATGTGAGTTTGAAGTTAAGGAATGCTTGAGAAACCATCAAAATTTGCGCAAGTCTGATACGCGAAACGAATAACTACAAAGGCCTAGGGGAAAAATACACATACCTTTGTAATCGGGAGAGTTTCTACTTTCAGCTGCAACAGAAATTTTTCGTATTCGTCAATCCGTTCGCGAGATATGGGGGTTTGAAGTTAAGCAGTGCTTGAGAAAACATCAAAATTTTCGCAAGTCTGATACGCGAAACCAGTAACTACAAGGGCCTAGGGGAAAAATACAAATACCCTTGTAATCGGACGTGTTTCTACTTTCAGATGCAAAAGGAATTTCAAGAGTTCGTCAATCCGTTCGCGAGATATGGGCGTTTGAAGTTAAGGAAAGGTTGAGAAACCATCACAATTTTCGCAAGTCTGATACGCGAAACCTATAACTACTGTGGCCTAGGGCGAAAATACACATAGCACTGTAATCGAGCGAGTTTCTGCTTTCAGATGCAACAGGAATTTCTTGAGTTCGTCAATCCGTTCGCGTGATATGGGAGTGGGAAGTTAAGGAACGGTTGAGAAACCATCAAAATTTTCGCAAGTCTGATACTCGAAACCAATAACTACTATGGCCTAGGGCAAAAATACACACACCGTAGTAATCGGACGAGTTTCTGCTTTCAGATGCAACAGGAATTTCTCGAGTTCGTCAAACCGTTCGCGAGATATGGGAGTTTGAAGTTAAGGAATGGTTGAGAAACCATCAAAATTTTCGCAAGTGTGATACTCGAAACCAAGAACTGGAATGGCCTAGGGGAAAAGTACACACACCATTGTAATGGGGCGAGTTTCTACTTTCAGATGCAACAGGAATACCTCGATTTCGTCAATCCGTTCGCGAGATACGGGAGTTTGAAGTTAAGGAATTGTTGAGAGACCATCACAATTTTCGCAAGTCTGATACTCGAAACCAATAACTACTATGGCCTAGGGGAAAAATACACATACCTTTGCAATCGGGCGAGTTTCTACTTTCAGATGCAACAGGAATTTCTCGAGTTCGTCAATCCGTTCGCGAGATATGGGAATTTGAAGTTAAGGAATGGTTGGGAAACTATCAAAATTTTCGCAAGTCTGATACTCGAAACCAATAACTACAATGGCCTAGGGCAAAAATACACATACCGTTGTAATCGGGCGAGTTTCTGCTTTCCGATGCAATAGGAAATTCTCGAGTTCTTCAATCCGTTCGCGAGATATGGGAGTTTGAAGTTAAGGAATGGTTGAGAAACCACCAAAATTTTCGCAAGTCTGATACTCGAAACCAATAACTAATATGGCCTAGGGCAAAAATACACATACCGCTGTAATCGGACGAGTTTCTGGTTTCAGATGCAACAGGAATTCCTCGAGTGCGTCAATCCGTTCGCGAGATATGGGAGTTTGAAGTTAAGGAATGCTTGAGAAACCATCAAAATTTTCGCAATTCTGATGCTAGAAACGAATAACTGGAATGACCTAGGGGAAAAGTACACACACCATTGTAATCGGTCGAGTTTCTACTTTTAGATGCAACAGGAATTTCTCGAGTTCGTCAATCCATTCGCGAGATATGGGAGTTTGAAGTTAAGGAATGGTTGGGAGAGCATCAAAATTTTCGCAATTCTGATGCTAGAAACGAATAACTGTAATGACCTGGGGGAAAAGTACACACACCATTGTAATCGGTCGAACTTCTACTTTCAGATGCAACAGGAAATAATCGAGTTCTTCAATCCTTTCGCGAGATATGGGAGTTTGAAGTTAAGGAATGCTTGAGAAACCATCAAAATTTTCTCAAGTCTGATACTCGAAACCAATAACTACAAAGGCCTAGGGGAAAAATACACATACCTCTGAAATCGGGCGAGTTTCTTCTTTCAGATGCAACAGGAATTTCTCGAGCTCGTCTATCCGTTCGCGAGATATGGGAGTTTGAAGTTAAGGAATGGTTGAGAAACCATCAAAATTTTCGCAATTCTGATGCTAGAAACGAATAACTGAAATGACCTAGGGGAAAACTACACACACCATTGTAATGGGGCGAGTTTCTACTTTCAGATGCAACAGGAATACCTCGAGTTCGTCAATCCGTTCGCGAGATACGGGAGTTTGAAGTTAACGAATTGTTGAGAGACCATCACAATTTTCGCAAGTCTGATACTCGAAACCAATAACTACTATGGCCTAGGAGAAAAATACACATACCTTTGTAATCGGGCTAGTTTCTACTTTCAGATGCAACAGGAATTTCTCGAGTTCGTCAATCCGTTCGCGAGATATGGGAGTTTGAATTTAAGGAATGGTTGAGAAACCATCACTATTTTCGCAAGTCTGATACTCGAAATCAATAACTACTATGGCCTAGGAGAAAAATACACATACCTTTGTAATCGGGCGAGCTTCTACTTTCAGATGCAACAGGAATTTCTCGAGTTCGTCAATCCGTTCGCGAGATATGGGAGTTTGAAGTTAAGGAATGCTTGAGAAACCATCAAAATTCTCGCAATTCGGATGCTAGAAACGAATAACTGGAATGACCTAGGGGAAAAGTACACACACCATTGTAATCGGTCTGCTTTCTACTTTCAGATGCAACAGGAAATAATCGAGGTCGTCAATCCGTTCGCGAGATATGGGAGTTTGAATTTAAGGAATGGTTGAGAAACCATCACTATTTTCGCAAGTCTGATACTCGAAATCAATAACTACTATGGCCTAGGAGAAAAATACACATACCTTTGTAATCGGGCGAGCTTCTACTTTCAGATGCAACAGGAATTTCTCGAGTTCGTCAATCCGTTCGCGAGATATGGGAGTTTGAAGTTAAGGAATGCTTGAGAAACCATCAAAATTCTCGCAATTCGGATGCTAGAAACGAATAACTGGAATGACCTAGGGGAAAAGTACACACACCATTGTAATCGGTCTGCTTTCTACTTTCAGATGCAACAGGAAATAATCGAGGTCGTCAATCCGTTCGCGAGATATGGGAGTTTGAAGTTAAGGAATTGTTGAGAAACCATCAAAATTTTCGCAAGTCTGATACTCAAAACCAATAACCACAAAGGCCTAGGGGAAAAATACACATACCGTTGTAATCGGGCGAGTTTCTACATTCAGATGCAACAGGAATTTCTCGAGTTCGTCAATCCGTTCGCGAGATATGGGAGTTTGAAGTTAAGGAATGGTTGAGGAACCATCAAAATTTTCGCAATTCTGATGCTAGAAACGAATAACTGGAATGACCTAGGGGAAAAGTACACACACCATTCTAATCGGTCGAGTTTCTGCTTTCAGATGCAACAGGAAATAATCGAGTTCCTCAATCCGTTCGCGAGATATGGGAGTTTGAAGTTAAGGAATGCTTGAGAAACCATCAGAATTCTCGCAATTCGGATGCTAGAAACGAATAGCTGGAATGACCTAGGGGAAAAGTACACACACCATTGTAATCGGTCTACTTTCTACTTTTAGATGCAACAGGAAATAATGGAGTTCGTCAATCCGTTCGCGAGATATGGGAGTTTGAAGTTAAGGAATGCTTGGGAAACCATCAAAATTTTCGCAAGTCTGATACTCGAAACCAATAACTACTATGGCCTAGGGCAAAAATACACACACCGTTGTAATCGGGCGAGTTTTTGCTTTCAGATGCAATAGGAAATTCTCGAGTTCTTCAATCCATCGCGAGGTATGGGAGTTTGAAGTTAAGGAATGCTTGGGAAACCATCAAAATTTTCGCAAGTCTGATACACGAAACCAATAACTACAAAGGCCTAGGGGAAAAATACACATACCTTTGTAATTGGGCGAATTTCTACTTTCAGATGCAACAGGTACTTCTCGAGTTCGTCAATCCGTTCGCAAGATATGGGAGTTTGAAGTTAAGGAATTGTTGAGAAACCATCAAAATTTTCGCAAGTCTGATTCTCGAAACCAATAACCACAAAGGCCTAGGGCAAAAATAGACATACCGTTGTAATCGGGCGAGTTTCTGCTTTCAGATGCAACAGGAATTTCTCGAGTTCGTCAATCCGTTCGCGAAATATGGGAGTTTGAAGTTAAGGAATGGTTGAGAAACCATCAAAATTTTCGCAAGTTTGATACTCGAAACCAATAACTACAATGGCCTAGGGCAAAAATACACATACCGTTGTAATGGGGCGAATTTCTACTTTCAGATGCAACAGGTATTTCTCGAGTTCGTCAATCCGTTCGCGAGATATGGGAGTTTGAAGTTAAGGAATGGTTGAGAAACCATAAAAATTCTCGCAAGTCTGATACTCGAAACCAATAACTACCATGGCCTAAGGCAAAAATACACATACCGTTGTAATCGGACGAATTTCTGGTTTCATGTGCAACAGAAATTTTTCGGGTTCGTCAATCCGTTCGCGAGATATGGGAGTTTGAAGTTAAGGAATGGTTGAGAAACCATCAAAATTTTCGCACGTCTGATACGCGAAACCAGTAACTACAAGGGCCTGGGGGAAAAATACAAATACCCTTGTAGTCGGGCGTGTTTCTACTTTCAGATGCAACAGGAATTTCTTGAGTTCTACAATCCGATCGCGTGATATGGGAGTGTGAAGTTAAGGAACGGTTGAGAAACCATCAAAATTTTCGCAAGTCTGATACACGAAACCAATAACTACTACGGCCTACGGCAAAAATTCACATACCATTGTAATCGGACGAGTTTCTGTTTCAGATGCAACAGGAACTTCTCGAGTTCTTCAATCCGATCGCGAGATATGGGAGTTTGAAGTTAAGGAATGGTTGAGAAACCATCAAAATTTTCGCTGGTCTGATACTCGAAACCGGCAACTGGAATGGCCTAGGGGAAAAGTACACACACCATTGTAATCGGGCGAGTTTCTACTTTCAGATGCAACAGGAATTTCTCGAGTTCGTCAATCCTTTCGCGAGATATGGGAGTTTGAAGTTAAGGAATGGTTGAGAAACCATCAAAATTTTCGCAAGTCTGATACTCGAAACCAATAACTACAATGGCCTACGCGAAAAATACACATACCGTTGTAATCGGGAGAGTTTCTACTTTCAGTTACAACAGAAATTTTTGTATTCGTCAATCCGTTCGCGAGATATGGGGGTTTGAAGTTAAGGAATGCTTGAGAAAACATCAAAATTTTCGCAAGTCTGATACGCGAAACCAATAACTACTATGGCCTAGGAGAAAAATACACATACCTTTGTAATCGGGCGAGCTTCTACTTTCAGATGCAACAGGAATTTCTCGAGTTCGTCAATCCGTTCGCGAGATATGGGAGTTTGAATTTAAGGAATGGTTGAGAAACCATAAAAATTTTCGCAAGTCTGATACTCGAAACCAATAACTACTATGGCCTAGGGCAAAAATACACATACCGTTGTAATCGGACGAGTTTCTGGTTTCAGATGCAACAGAAATTTTTCGGATTCGTCAATCGGTTCGCGAGATATGGGGGTTTGAAGTTAAGGAATGCTTGAGAAAACATCAAAATTTTCGCAAGTCTGATACGCGAAACCAGTAACTACAAGGGCCTAGGGGAAAAATACAAATACCCTTGTAATGGGGCGTATTTCTACTTTCAGATGCAAAAGGAATTTCAAGAGTTCGTCAATCCGTTCGCGAGATATGGGCGTTTGAAGTTAAGGAAAGGTTGAGAAACCATCACAATTTTCGCAAGTCTGATACTCGAAACCTATAACTACTGTGGCCTAGGGCGAAAATACACATATCACTGTAATCGAGCGAGTTTCTGCTTTCAGATGCAAGAGGAATTTCTCGAGTTTGTCAATCCGTTCGCGAGATATGGGAGTTTGAAGTTAAGGAATGGTTGGGAAACGATCAAAATTTTCGCATGTCTGATACTCGAAACCTATAACTACTGTGGCCTAGGGCGAAAATACACATAGCACTGTAATCGAGCGAGTTTCTGCTTTCAGATGCAACAGGAATTTCTTGAGTTCGTCAATCCGTTCGCGTGATATGGGAGTGGGAAGTTAAGGAACGGTTGAGAAACCATCAAAATTTTCGCAAGTCTGATACTCGAAACCAATAACTACTATGGCCTAGGGCAAAAATACACATACCGTAGTAATCGGACGAGTTTCTGCTTTCAGATGCAACAGGAATTTCTCGAGTTCGTCAAACCGTTCGCGAGATATGGGAGTTTGAAGTTAAGGAATGGTTGAGAAACCATCAAAATTTTCGCAAGTGTGATACTCGAAACCAAGAACTGGAATGGCCTAGGGGAAAAGTACACACACCATTGTAATGGGGCGAGTTTCTACTTTCAGATGCAACAGGAATACCTCGATTTCGTCAATCCGTTCGCGAGATACGGGAGTTTGAAGTTAAGGAATTGTTGAGAGACCATCACAATTTTCGCAAGTCTGATACTCGAAACCAATAACTACTATGGCCTAGGGGAAAAATACACATACCTTTGCAATCGGGCGAGTTTCTACTTTCAGATGCAACAGGAATTTCTCGAGTTCGTCAATCCGTTCGCGAGATATGGGAATTTGAAGTTAAGGAATGGTTGGGAAACTATCAAAATTTTCGCAAGTCTGATACTCGAAACCAATAACTACAATGGCCTAGGGCAAAAATACACATACCGTTGTAATCGGGCGAGTTTCTGCTTTCCGATGCAATAGGAAATTCTCGAGTTCTTCAATCCGTTCGCGAGATATGGGAGTTTGAAGTTAAGGAATGGTTGAGAAACCACCAAAATTTTCGCAAGTCTGATACTCGAAACCAATAACTAATATGGCCTAGGGCAAAAATACACATACCGCTGTAATCGGACGAGTTTCTGGTTTCAGATGCAACAGGAATTCCTCGAGTGCGTCAATCCGTTCGCGAGATATGGGAGTTTGAAGTTAAGGAATGCTTGAGAAACCATCAAAATTTTCGCAATTCTGATGCTAGAAACGAATAACTGGAATGACCTAGGGGAAAAGTACACACACCATTGTAATCGGTCGAGTTTCTACTTTTAGATGCAACAGGAATTTCTCGAGTTCGTCAATCCATTCGCGAGATATGGGAGTTTGAAGTTAAGGAATGGTTGGGAGAGCATCAAAATTTTCGCAATTCTGATGCTAGAAACGAATAACTGTAATGACCTGGGGGAAAAGTACACACACCATTGTAATCGGTCGAACTTCTACTTTCAGATGCAACAGGAAATAATCGAGTTCTTCAATCCTTTCGCGAGATATGGGAGTTTGAAGTTAAGGAATGCTTGAGAAACCATCAAAATTTTCTCAAGTCTGATACTCGAAACCAATAACTACAAAGGCCTAGGGGAAAAATACACATACCTCTGAAATCGGGCGAGTTTCTTCTTTCAGATGCAACAGGAATTTCTCGAGCTCGTCTATCCGTTCGCGAGATATGGGAGTTTGAAGTTAAGGAATGGTTGAGAAACCATCAAAATTTTCGCAATTCTGATGCTAGAAACGAATAACTGAAATGACCTAGGGGAAAAGTACACACACCATTGTAATCGGTCGAGTTTCTACTTTCAAATGCAACAGGAAATAGTCGAGTTCGTCAATCCGTTCGCGAGATATGGGAGTTTGAAGTTAAGGAATGCTTGAGAAACCATCAAAATTATCGCAATTCGGATGCTAGAGACGAATAACTGGAATGACCTAGGGTAAAAGTACACACACCATTGTAATCGGTCTACTTTCTACCTTCAGATGCAACAGGAAATAATCGAGTTCGTCAATCCGTTCGCGAGATATGGGAGTTTGAAGTTAAGGAACGGTTGAGAAACCATCAAAATGTTCGCAAGTCTGATACTCGAAATCAATAACTACTATTGCCTAGGGCAAAAATACACATACCGTTGTAATCGGGCGACTTTCTACTCTCAGATGCAACTGGAATATCTCGAATTCGTCAATCCGTTCGCGAGATATGGGAGTTTGAAGTTAAGGAATGGTTGAGAAACCATCAAAATTTTCGCAAGTCTGATACTCGAAACAAATAAGTACTATGGCCTAGGGCAAAAATACACATGCCGTTGTAATCGGGCGAGTTTCTGCTTTCAGATGCAACAGGAATTTCTCGAGTTCGTCAATCCGTTCGCGAGATATGGGAGTTTGAAGTTAAGGAATTGTTGAGAAACCATCAAAATGTTCGCAAATCTGATACTCGAAACCAATAACTGGAAAGGCCTAGGGCAAAAATAGACATACCGTTGTAATCGGGCGAGTTTCTGCTTTCAGATGCAACAGGAATTTCTCGAGTTCGTCAATCCTTTCGCGAGATATGCGAGTTTGAAATTAAGGAATGGATGAGAGCCATCAAAATTTTCGCAAGTCTGATACTCGAAACAAATAACTACAATGGCCAAGGGGAAAAATACACACACCATTGTAATCGGGCGAGTTTCTACTTTCAGATGCTACAGGAATTTCTCGAGTTCGTCATTCAATTCGCGACATATGGGAGATTGAAGTTAAGGAATGGTTGAGAAACCATCAAAATTTTCGCAAGTCTTATACTCGAAACCAATAACTGGAATCGCCCAGGGGAAAAGTACACACACCATTGTAATCGGACGAGTTTCTACTATCAGATGCATGAGGAATTTCTCGAGTTCGTCAATCCGTTCGCGATATCTGGGAGTCTGAAGTTAAGGAATGGTTGAGAAACCATCAAAATTTTCGCAAGACTGATACTCGAAACCAATAACTACAATGGCCTAGGGGAAAAATAGACATACCCTTGTAATCGGGCGAGTTTCTACTTTCAGATACAATAGGAATTTCTCGAGTTCGTCAATCCGTTCGCGAGATATGGGAGATTCAAGTTAAGGAATGGTTGAGAAACCATCAAAATTTTCGCAAATCTGATACTCAAAACCAATAACTCGAATGGCCTAGGGGAAAAGTACACACACCATTGTAATCGGGCGAGTTTCTAGTTTCAGATGCTACAGGAATATCTCGAGTTCGTCAATCCGTTTGCGAGATATGGGAGTTTGAAGTTAAGGAATGGTTGAGAAACCATCAAAGTTTTCGCAAGTCTGATACTCGAAACCAATAACTACTATGGCCTAGGGCAAAAATAGGAATACCGTTGTAATCGGGCGAATTTCTGCTATCAGATGCAACAGGAATTTCTCGATTTCCTCAATCCGTTCGGGAGATATGGGAGTTTGAAGTTAAGGAATGGTTGAGAAACCATCAAAATTTTCGCAAGTCTGATACTCGAAACAAATAAGTACTATGGCCTAGGGCAAAAATACACATGCCGTTGTAATCGGGCGAGTTTCTGCTTTCAGATGCAACAGGAATTTCTCGAGTTCGTCAATCCGTTCGCGAGATATGGGAGTTTGAAGTTAAGGAATTGTTGAGAAACCATCAAAATGTTCGCAAATCTGATACTCGAAACCAATAACTGGAAAGGCCTAGGGCAAAAATAGACATACCGTTGTAATCGGGCGAGTTTCTGCTTTCAGATGCAACAGGAATTTCTCGAGTTCGTCAATCCTTTCGCGAGATATGCGAGTTTGAAATTAAGGAATGGATGAGAGCCATCAAAATTTTCGCAAGTCTGATACTCGAAACAAATAACTACAATGGCCAAGGGGAAAAATACACACACCATTGTAATCGGGCGAGTTTCTACTTTCAGATGCTACAGGAATTTCTCGAGTTCGTCATTCAATTCGCGACATATGGGAGATTGAAGTTAAGGAATGGTTGAGAAACCATCAAAATTTTCGCAAGTCTTATACTCGAAACCAATAACTGGAATCGCCCAGGGGAAAAGTACACACACCATTGTAATCGGACGAGTTTCTACTATCAGATGCATGAGGAATTTCTCGAGTTCGTCAATCCGTTCGCGATATCTGGGAGTCTGAAGTTAAGGAATGGTTGAGAAACCATCAAAATTTTCGCAAGACTGATACTCGAAACCAATAACTACAATGGCCTAGGGGAAAAATAGACATACCCTTGTAATCGGGCGAGTTTCTACTTTCAGATACAATAGGAATTTCTCGAGTTCGTCAATCCGTTCGCGAGATATGGGAGATTCAAGTTAAGGAATGGTTGAGAAACCATCAAAATTTTCGCAAATCTGATACTCAAAACCAATAACTCGAATGGCCTAGGGGAAAAGTACACACACCATTGTAATCGGGCGAGTTTCTAGTTTCAGATGCTACAGGAATATCTCGAGTTCGTCAATCCGTTTGCGAGATATGGGAGTTTGAAGTTAAGGAATGGTTGAGAAACCATCAAAGTTTTCGCAAGTCTGATACTCGAAACCAATAACTACTATGGCCTAGGGCAAAAATACACATACCGTTGTAAATGGGCGAGTTTCCACTTTCAGATGCAACAGGAATTTCTCGATTTCCTCAATCCGTTCGGGAGATATGGGAGTTTGAAGTTAAGGAATGGTTGAGAAACCATCAAAATTTTCGCAAGTCTGATACTCGAAACAAATAAGTACTATGGCCTAGGGCAAAAATACACATGCCGTTGTAATCGGGCGAGTTTCTGCTTTCAGATGCAACAGGAATTTCTCGAGTTCGTCAATCCGTTCGCGAGATATGGGAGTTTGAAGTTAAGGAATTGTTGAGAAACCATCAAAATGTTCGCAAATCTGATACTCGAAACCAATAACTGGAAAGGCCTAGGGCAAAAATAGACATACCGTTGTAATCGGGCGAGTTTCTGCTTTCAGATGCAACAGGAATTTCTCGAGTTCGTCAATCCTTTCGCGAGATATGCGAGTTTGAAATTAAGGAATGGATGAGAGCCATCAAAATTTTCGCAAGTCTGATACTCGAAACAAATAACTACAATGGCCAAGGGGAAAAATACACACACCATTGTAATCGGGCGAGTTTCTACTTTCAGATGCTACAGGAATTTCTCGAGTTCGTCATTCAATTCGCGACATATGGGAGATTGAAGTTAAGGAATGGTTGAGAAACCATCAAAATTTTCGCAAGTCTTATACTCGAAACCAATAACTGGAATCGCCCAGGGGAAAAGTACACACACCATTGTAATCGGACGAGTTTCTACTATCAGATGCATGAGGAATTTCTCGAGTTCGTCAATCCGTTCGCGATATCTGGGAGTCTGAAGTTAAGGAATGGTTGAGAAACCATCAAAATTTTCGCAAGACTGATACTCGAAACCAATAACTACAATGGCCTAGGGGAAAAATAGACATACCCTTGTAATCGGGCGAGTTTCTACTTTCAGATACAATAGGAATTTCTCGAGTTCGTCAATCCGTTCGCGAGATATGGGAGATTCAAGTTAAGGAATGGTTGAGAAACCATCAAAATTTTCGCAAATCTGATACTCAAAACCAATAACTCGAATGGCCTAGGGGAAAAGTACACACACCATTGTAATCGGGCGAGTTTCTACTTTCAGATGCTACAGGAATATCTCGAGTTCGTCAATCCGTTTGCGAGATATGGGAGTTTGAAGTTAAGGAATGGTTGAGAAACCATCAAAGTTTTCGCAAGTCTGATACTCGAAACCAATAACTACTATGGCCTAGGGCAAAAATACACATACCGTTGTAAACGGGCGAATTTCTGCTATCAGATGCAACAGGAATTACTCGAGTTCGTCAATCCGTTCGCGAGATATGGGAGTTTGAAGTTATGGAATGGTTGAGAAACCATCAAAATTTTGGCAAGTCTGATAGTCGAAACCAACAACTGGAATGGCATAGGGGAAAAGTACACACACCATTGTAATCGGGCTAGTTTCTCCCTTCAGATGCAACAGGAATTTCTCGAGTTCGTCAATCCGTTCGCGACATATGCGAGTTTGAAGTTAAGGAATGGTTGAGAAACCATCAAAATTTTCGCAAGTCTGATACTCGAATCCAATAACTCGAATGGCCTAGGGGAAAAGTACACACACCATTGTAATCGGGCGAGTTTCTACTTTCAGATGCCACAGGAATATCTCGAGTTCGTCAATCCGTTCGCGAGATATGGGGGTTTGAAGTTACGGAATGGTTGGGAAACCATCAAAATTTTCCCAAGTCGGATACTCCAAACCAATAACTGGAATGGCCCAGGGGAAAAGTACACACACCATTGTAATCGGGCGAGTTTCTACTATCAGATGTATGAGGAATTTCTCGAGTTCGTCAATCCGTTCGCGATATATGGGAGTTTGAAGTTAAGGAATGGTTGAGAAACCATCAAAATTTTAGAAAATCTGATACTCGAAACCAATAACTACAATGGCCTAGAGGAAAAATACACATACCCTTGTAATCGGGCGAGTTTCTACTTTCGGGTACAACAGGAATTACTCGAGTTCGTCAATCCGTTCGCGAGATATGCGAGTTTGAAGTTAAGGAATGGTTGAGAAACCATCAAAATTTTCGCAAATCTGATACTCGAAACCAATAACTACAATGGCCTAGAGGAAAAATACACATACCCTTGTAATCGGGCGAGTTTCTACTTTCGGATACAACAGGTATTTCTCGAGTTCGTCAATCCGTTCGCGAGATATGCGAGTTTGAAGTTGAGAAATGGTTGAGAAACCATCAAAATTTTCGCAAGTCTGATACTCGAAACCAATAACTACTATGGCCTAGGGCAAAAATACACATACCGTTGTAAATGGGCGAGTTTCCACTTTCAGATGCAACAGGAATTTCTCGATTTCCTCAATCCGTTCGGGAGATATGGGAGTTTGAAGTTAAGGAATGGTTGAGAAACCATCAAAATTTTCGCAAGTCTGATACTCGAAACAAATAAGTACTATGGCCTAGGGCAAAAATACACATGCCGTTGTAATCGGGCGAGTTTCTGCTTTCAGATGCAACAGGAATTTCTCGAGTTCGTCAATCCGTTCGCGAGATATGGGAGTTTGAAGTTAAGGAATTGTTGAGAAACCATCAAAATGTTCGCAAATCTGATACTCGAAACCAATAACTGGAAAGGCCTAGGGCAAAAATAGACATACCGTTGTAATCGGGCGAGTTTCTGCTTTCAGATGCAACAGGAATTTCTCGAGTTCGTCAATCCTTTCGCGAGATATGCGAGTTTGAAATTAAGGAATGGATGAGAAGCCATCAAAATTTTCGCAAGTCTGATACTCGAAACAAATAACTACAATGGCCAAGGGGAAAAATACACACACCATTGTAATCGGGCGAGTTTCTACTTTCAGATGCTACAGGAATATCTCGAGTTCGTCAATCCGTTCGCGAGATATGGGAGTTTGAAGTTAAGGAACGGTTGAGAAACCATCAAAATTTTCCCAAGTCTGATACTCGAAACCAATAACTGGAATGGCCCAGGGGAAAAGTACACACACCATTGTAATCGGTCGAGTTTCTACTATCAGATGCATGAGGAATTTCTCGAGTTCGTCATTCAATTCGCGAGATATGGGAGATTGAAGTTAAGGAATGGTTGAGAAACCATCAAAATTTTCGCAAGACTGATACTCGAAACCAATAACTACAATGGCCTAGGGGAAAAATACACATACCCTTGTAATCGGGCGAGTTTCTACTTTCAGATACAATAGGAATTTCTCGAGTTCGTCAATCCGTTCGCGACATATGCGAGTTTGAAGTTAAGGAATGGTTGAGAAACCATCAAAATTTTCGCAAGTCTGATACTCGAATCCAATAACTCGAATGGCCTAGGGGAAAAGTACATACACCATTGTAATCGGGCGAGTTTCTACTTTCAGATGCTACAGGAATATCTCGAGTTCGTCAATCCGTTCGCGAGATATGGGAGTTTGAAGTTAAGGAACGGTTGAGAAACCATCAAAATTTTCCCAAGTCTGATACCCGAAACCAATAACTGGAATGGCCCAGGGGAAAAGTACACACACCATTGTAATCGGGCGAGTTTCTACTATCAGATGCATGAGGAATTTCTCGAATTCGTCATTCAATTCGCGACATATGGGAGATTGAAGTTAAGGAATGGTTGAGAAACCATCAAAATTTTCGCAAGCCTTATACTCGAAACCAATAACTGGAATCGCCCAGGGGAAAAGTACACACACCATTGTAATCGGACGAGTTTCTACTATCAGATGCATGAGGAATTTCTCGAGTTCGTCAATCCGTTCGCGATATCTGGGAGTCTGAAGTTAAGGAATGGTTGAGAAACCATCAAAATTTTCGCAAGACTGATACTCGAAACCAATAACTACAATGGCCTAGGGGAAAAATAGACATACCCTTGTAATCGGGCGAGTTTCTACTTTCAGATACAATAGGAATTTCTCGAGTTCGTCAATCCGTTCGCGAGATATGGGAGATTCAAGTTACGGAATGGTTGAGAAACCATCAAAATTTTCGCAAATCTGATACTCAAAACCAATAACTCGAATGGCCTAGGGGAAAAGTACACACACCATTGTAATCGGGCGAGTTTCTACTTTCAGATGCTACAGGAATATCTCGAGTTCGTCAATCCGTTTGCGAGATATGGGAGTTTGAAGTTAAGGAATGGTTGAGAAACCATCAAAGTTTTCGCAAGTCTGATACTCGAAACCAATAACTACTATGGCCTAGGGCAAAAATACACATACCGTTGTAAACGGGCGAATTTCTGCTATCAGATGCAACAGGAATTTCTCGAGTTCGTCAATCCGTTCGCGAGATATGGGAGTTTGAAGTTATGGAATGGTTGAGAAACCATCAAAATTTTGGCAAGTCTGATAGTCGAAACCAACAACTGCAATGGCATAGGGGAAAAGTACACACACCATTATAATCGGGCGAGTTTCTACTTTCAGATGCCACAGGAATATCTCGAGTTCGTCAATCCGTTCGCGAGATATGGGGGTTTGAAGTTACGGAATGGTTGAGAAACCATCAAAATTTTCCCAAGTCGGATACTCCAAACCAATAACTGGAATGGCCCAGGGGAAAAGTACACACACCATTGTAATCGGGCGAGTTTCTACTATCAGATGTATGAGGAATTTCTCGAGTTCGTCAATCCGTTCGCGATATATGGGAGTTTGAAGTTAAGGAATGGTTGAGAAACCATCAAAATTTTAGAAAATCTGATACTCAAAACCAATAACTACAATGGCCTAGAGGAAAAATACACATACCCTTGTAATCGGGCGAGTTTCTACTTTCGGATACAACAGTAATTTCTCGAGTTCGTCAATCCGTTCGCGAGATATGCGAGTTTGAAGTTAAGGAATGGTTGAGAAACCATCAAAATTTTCGCAAATCTGATACTCGAAACCAATAACTACAATGGCCTAGAGGAAAAATACACATACCCTTGTAATCAGGCGAGTTTCTACTTTCGGATACAACAGAAATTTCTCCAGTTCGTCAATCCGTTCGCGAGATATGGGAGTTTGAAGTTAAGGAATGCTTGAGAAACCACCAAAATTTTCGCAAGTCTGATACTCGAAACCAATAACTACTATGGCCTAGGGCAAAAATACACATACCGTTGTAAATGGGCGAGTTTCCACTTTCAGATGCAACAGGAATTTCTCGATTTCCTCAATCCGTTCGGGAGATATGGGAGTTTGAAGTTAAGGAATGGTTGAGAAACCATCAAAATTTTCGCAAGTCTGATACTCGAAACAAATAAGTACTATGGCCTAGGGCAAAAATACACATGCCGTTGTAATCGGGCGAGTTTCTGCTTTCAGATGCAACAGGAATTTCTCGAGTTCGTCAATCCTTTCGCGAGATATGGGAGTTTGAAGTTAAGGAATTGTTGAGAAACCATCAAAATGTTCATAAATCTGATACTCGAAACCAATAACTGGAATGGCCTAGGGCAAAAATAGACATACCGTTGTAATCGGGCGAGTTTCTGCTTTCAGATGCAACAGGAATTTCTCGAGTTCGTCAATCCTTTCGCGAGATATGCGAGTTTGAAATTAAGGAATGGATGAGAAGCCATCAAAATTTTCGCAAGCCTGATACTCGAAACAAATAACTACAATGGCCAAGGGGAAAAATACACACACCATTGTAATCGGGCGAGTTTCTACTTTCAGATGCTACAGGAATATCTCGAGTTCGTCAATCCGTTCGCGAGATATGGGAGTTTGAAGTTAAGGAACGGTTGAGAAACCATCAAAATTTTCCCAAGTCTGATACTCGAAACCAATAACTGGAATGGCCCAGGGGAAAAGTACACACACCATTGTAATCGGGCGAGTTTCTACTATCAGATGCATGAGGAATTTCTCGAGTTCGTCATTCAATTCGCGAGATATGGGAGATTGGAGTTAAGGAATGGTTGAGAAACCATCAAAATTTTCGCAAGACTGATACTCGAAACCAATAACTACAACGGCCTAGGGGAAAAATACACATACCCTTGTAATCGGGCGAGTTTCTACTTTCAGATACAATAGGAATTTCTCGAGTTCGTCAATCCGTTCGCGACATATGCGAGTTTGAAGTTAAGGAATGGTTGAGAAACCATCAAAATTTTCGCAAGTCTGATACTCGAATCCAATAACTCGAATGGCCTAGGGGAAAAGTACACACACCATTGTAATCGGGCGAGTTTCTACTTTCAGATGCTACAGGAATATCTCGAGTTCGTGAATCCGTTCGCGAGATATGAGAGTTTGAAGTTAAGGAACGGTTGAGAAACCATCAAAATTTTCGCAAGTCTTATACTCGAAACCAATAATTGGAATCGCCCAGGGGAAAAGTACACACACCATTGTAATCGGACGAGTTTCTACTATCAGATGCATGTGGAATTTCTCGAGTTCGTCAATCCGTTCGCTATATCTGGGAGTCTGAAGTTAAGGAATGGTTGAGAAACCATCAAAATTTTCGCAAGACTGATACTCGAAACCAATAACTACAATGGCCTAGGGGAAAAATAGACATACCCTTGTAATCGGGCGAGTTTCTACTTTCAGATACAATAGGAATTTCTCGAGTTCGTCAATCCGTTCGCGAGATATGGGAGATTCAAGTTAAGGAATGGTTGAGAAACCATCAAAATTTTCGCAAATCTGATACTCAAAACCAATAACTCGAATGGCCTAGGGGAAAAGTACACACACCATTGTAATCGGGCGAGTTTCTACTTTCAGATGCTACAGGAATATCTCGAGTTCGTCAATCCGTTTGCGAGATATGGGAGTTTGAAGTTAAGGAATGGTTGAGAAACCATCAAAGTTTTCGCAAGTCTGATACTCGAAGCCAATAACTACTATGGCCTAGGGCAAAAATACACATACCGTTGTAAACGGGCGAATTTCTGCTATCAGATGCAACAGGAATTTCTCGAGTTCGTCAATCCGTTCGCGAGATATGGGAGTTTGAAGTTATGGAATGGTTGAGAAACCATCAAAATTTTGGCAAGTCTGATAGTCGAAACCAACAACTGGAATGGCATAGGGGAAAAGTACACACACCATTGTAATCGGGCTAGTTTCTCCCTTCAGATGCAACGGGAATTTCTCGAGTTCGTCAATCCGTTCGCGAGATATGCGAGTTTGAAGTTAAGGAATGGTTGAGAAACCATCAAAATTTTCGCAAGTCTGATACTCGAAACAAATGAGTACTATGACCTAGGGCAAAAATACACATACCGTTGTAATCGGGCGAGTTTCTGCTTTCAGATGCAACAGGAATTTCTCGAGTTCGTCAATCCGTTCGCGAGATATGGGAGTTTGAAGTTAAGGAATTGTTGAGAAACCATCAAAATGTTCGCAAATCTGATACTCGAAACCAATAACTGGAATGGCCTAGGGCAAAAATAGACATACCGTTGTAATCGGGCGAGTTTCTGCCTTCAGATGCAATAGGAATTTCTCGAGTTCGTCAATCCGTTCGCGAGATATGGGAGTTTGAAGTTATGGAATGGTTGAGAAACCATCAAAATTTTCGCAAGTCTGATACTCGAAACCAATAACTACTATGGCATAGGGGAAAAGTACACACACCATTGTAATCGGGCGAATTTCTTCTATCAGATGCAACAGGAATTTCTCGAGTTCATCAATCCGTTTGCGAGATATGGGAGTTTGAAGTAATGGAATGGTTGAGAAACCATCAAAGTTTTCGCAAGTCTGATACTCGAAACCAATAACTGGAATGGCCTAGGGGAAAAGTACACATACCGTTGTAACAGGGCGAGTTTCCACTTTCAGATGCAACAGGAATTTCTCGATTTCCTCAATCCGTTCGCGAGATATGGGAGTTTGAAGTTATGGAATGGTTGAGAAACCGTCAAAATTTTCGCAAGTCTGATACTCGAAACCAATAACTCGAATGGCCTAGGGGAAAAGTACACACACCATTGTAATCGGGCGAGTTTCTACTTTCAGATGCTACAGGAATATCTCGACTTCGTCAATCCGTTTGCGAGATATGGGAGTTTGAAGTTAAGGAATGGTTGAGAATCCATCAAAATTTTGGCAAGTCTGATACTCGAAACCAATAACTGGAATGGCCTAGGGGAAAAGTACACACACCCTTGTAATCGGGCAAGTTTCTACTTTCAGATACAACAGGAATTTCTCGAGTTCGTCAATCAGTTCGCGAGATATGGGAGCTTGAAGTTAAGCAATGGTTGAGAAACCATCAAAATTTTCGGAATCTGCTACTCGAAACCATTAACTACTATGGCCTAGGGCAAGAATACACATACCGTGGTAATCGGGCGAGTTTCTGCTTTCAGATGCAACAGGAATTTCTCGAGTTCGTCAATCCGTTCGCGAGATATGCGAGTTTGAAATTAAGGAATGGTTGAGAATCCATCAAAGTTATCGCAAGTCTGATACTCGAAACCAATAACTACTATGGTCTAGAGCAAAAATACACATACCGTTGTAATCGGGCGAGTTTCTACTTTCAGATGCAACAGGAATTTCTCGAGTTCGTCAATCCGTTCGCGAGATATGGGAGTTTGAAGTTAAGGAATTGTTGAGAAACCATCAAAATGTTCGCAAATCTGATACTCGAAACCAATAACTGGAATGGCCTAGGGCAAAAATAGACATACCGTTGTAATCGGGTGAGTTTCTGCTTTCAGATGCAACAGGAATTTCTCGAGTTCGTCAATCCTTTCGCGAGGTAAGTATTGCGAGTTTGAAATTAAGGTATGATTGGGAAGCCATCAAAATTTTAGCAAGTCTGACACTCGAAACCAATAACTACACTGGCCTAGAGGAAAAATACACATACCCTTGTAATCGGGCGAGTTTCTAGTTTCAGATACAACAGGAATTTCTCGAGTTCGTCAATCCGTTCGCGAGGTATGCGAGTTTGAAGTTAAGGAATGGTTGAGAAACCATCAAAATTTTCGCAAATCTGATACTCGAAACCAATAACTCGAGTAGCCTAGGGGAAAAGTACACACACCATTGTAATCGGGCGAGTTTCTACTTTCAGATGCTACAGGAATATCTCGAGTTCGTGAATCCGTTCGCGATATATGGGAGTTTGAAGTTACGGAATGGTTGAGAAACCATCAAAATTTTCGCAGGTCTGACACTCGAAACCAATAACTACTATTGCCTAGGGCAAAAATACACATACCTTTGTAAATGGGCGAGTTTCCACTTTCAGATGCAACAGGAATTTCTCGATTTCCTCAATCCGTTCGGGAGATATGGGAGTTTGAAGTTAAGGAATGGTTGAGAAACCATCAAAATTTTCGCAAGTCTGATACTCGAAATAAATGAGTACTATGGCCTAGGGCAAAAATACACATACCGTTGTAATCGGGCGAGTTTCTGCTTTCAGATGCAACAGGAATTTCTCGAGTTCGTCAATCCGTTCGCGAGATATGGGAGTTTGAAGTTAAGGAATTGTTGAGAAACCATCAAAATGTTCGCAAATCTGATACTCGAAACCAATAACTGGAATTGCCTAGGGCAAAAATAGACATACCGTTGTAATCGGGTGAGTTTCTGCTTTCAGATGCAACAGGAATTTCTCGAGTTCGTCAATCCTTTCGCGAGATATGCGAGTTTGAAATTAAGGAATGGTTGGGACGCCATCAAAATTTTCGCAAGTCTGATACTCGAAACAAATAATTACAATGGCCAAGGGGAAAAATACACACACCATTGTAATCGGGCGAGTTTCTGCCTTCAGATGCAATAGGAATTTCTCGAGTTCGTCAATCCGTTCGCGAGATATGGGAGTTTGAAGTTATGGAATGGTTGAGAAACCATCAAAATTTTCGCAAGTCTGATACTCGAAACCAATAACTACTATGGCATAGGGGAAAAGTACACACACCATTGAAATCGGGCGAATTTCTTCTATCAGATGCAACAGGAATTTCTCGAGTTCGTCAATCCGTTCGCGAGATATGGGAGTTTGAAGTAATGGAATGGTTGTGAAACCATCAAAGTTTTCGCAAGTCTGATACTCGAAACCAATAACTGGAATGGCCTAGGGGAAAAGTACACACACCATTGTAATCGGGCGAGTTTCTACTTTCAGATGCTACAGGAATATCTCGACTTCGTCAATCCGTTTGCGAGATATGGGAGTTTGAAGTTAAGGAATGGTTGAGAATCCATCAAAGTTTTGGCAAGTCTGATACTCGAAACCAATAACTGGAATGGCCTAGGGGAAAAGTACACACACCGTTGTAATCGGGCAAGTTTCTACTTTCAGATACAACAGGAATTTCTCGAGTTCGTCAATCAGTTCGCGAGATATGGGAGCTAGAAGTTAAGGAATGGTTGAGAAACCATCAAAATTTTCGGAATCTGCTACTCGAAACCATTAACTACTATGGCCTAGGGCAAGAACACACATACCGTGGTAATCGGGCGAGTTTCTGCTTTCAGATGCAACAGGAATTTCTCGAGTTCGTCAATCCGTTCGCGAGATATGCGAGTTTGAAATTAAGGAATGGTTGAGAAACCATCAAAGTTATCGCAAGTCTGATACTCGAAACCAATAACTACTACGGTCTAGAGCAAAAATACACATACAGTTGTAATCGGGCGAGTTTCTACTTTCAGATGCAACAGGAATTTCTCGAGTTCGTCAATCGGTTCGCGAGATATGGGAGTTTGAAGTTAAGGAATGGTTGAGAAACCATCAAAAATTTAGCAAGTCTGATACTCGAAACAAATAAGTACTATGGCCTAGGGCAAAAATACACATACCGTTGTAATCGGGCGAGTTTCTGCTTTCAGATGCAACAGGAATTTCTCGAGTTCGTCAATCCGTTCGCGAGATATGGGAGTTTGAAGTTAAGGAATTGTTGAGAAACCATCAAAATGTTAGCAAATCTGATACTCGAAACCAATAACTGGAATGGCCTAGGGCAAAAATAGACATACCGTTGTAATCGGGTGAGTTTCTGCTTTCAGATGCAACAGGAATTTCTCGAGTTCGTCAATCCTTTCGCGAGATAAGTATGCGAGTTTGAAATTAAGGTATGATTGGGAAGCCATCAAAATTTTCGCAAGTCTGATACTCGAAACAAATAACTACAAGGGCCAAGGGGAAAAATACACACACCATTGTAATCGGGCGAGTTTCTGCCTTCAGATGCAATAGGAATTTCTCGAGTTCGTCAATCCGTTCGCGAGATATGGGAGTTTGAAGTTATGGAATGGTTGAGAAACCATCAAAATTTTCGCAAGTCTGATACTCGAAACCAATAACTACTATGGCATAGGGGAAAAGTACACACACCATTGTAATCGGGCGAATTTCTTCTATCAGATGCAACAGGAATTTCTCGAGTTCATCAATCCGTTTGCGAGATATGGGAGTTTGAAGTAATGGAATGGTTGAGAAACCATCAAAGTTTTCGCAAGTCTGATACTCGAAACCAATAACTGGAATGGCCTAGGGGAAAAGTACACATACCGTTGTAACAGGGCGAGTTTCTACTTTCAGATGCAACAGGAATTTCTCGATTTCCTCAATCCGTTCGCGAGATATGGGAGTTTGAAGTTATGGAATGGTTGAGAAACCGTCAAAATTTTCGCAAGTCTGATACTCGAAACCAATAACTCGAATGGCCTAGGGGAAAAGTACACACACCATTGTAATCGGGCGAGTTTCTACTTTCAGATGCTACAGGAATATCTCGACTTCGTCAATCCGTTTGCGAGATATGGGAGTTTGAAGTTAAGGAATGGTTGAGAATCCATCAAAATTTTGGCAAGTCTGATACTCGAAACCAATAACTGGAATGGCCTAGGGGAAAAGTACA